>NC_091825.1:87200000-87300000 GCF_038994185.2 Dermacentor albipictus
CTGTTCAGGATGAATTTCTTTCGGAGAGTTTCCGCGTACAGCAACGTAAAAGCTACTTCTTTCTCGGAACGTCTACGGTATTTCTTTGCTCACATAGTTTTTGTTACGTACACCACGGCAAAAACGTTCCGCGATCTTCTCGACAGCATTATTGAGGAATAGGAGGAACAGCTAAGTCATGGTTTCAAGCAGAGGTGCTGCAGAGATGCGCATCCAAAATATCCATAACGAGAATTAAAAAAAAAAATGAGAAAGCACACTCACGTGTCCTTCAAAGTAGAATACAGGTGTTTTCTGCACCTACCTAGAAAAAGAAATAGGACCGCCATGAAACGTATTGCACACATAAAACAAAGTCAACATTGCACTAGCAATACGCTCCACCGCAATTGTTACATCCAAGTTTCAATGTTGAAATTTCATAGGACTTTTAACAACAGCACGATCACACACATGCACACAACCGAAGTTTAAAAAAGCACAATGAAACCGTGTCAGGCAATTTAGAAATCATGTACCAACAACCCCAACAGCTAACCTTCTTAAAACACAACCTAAACCTAGTGCTGCCGACATTCAATTTCAATGTTCCGATGAAAATAAAACGACGAAAAGAAAGAAAAAAGAAAACAATAAAGGCAAACGCCAGAGAACACGAAAATACATCTAAAACAGCAAACAAAAGACTAAATGTTGCGAATTAGAGTCATGTTTGCACAAGAAAGCTGCACCGAAGTAGCTAGGAAGAATTTTGACTGGTTCTTTCACCACATCGTTTAATCGTTTGTACACAAATAACACAATGACTTGTATCCCTCGCCCGACATCGCAGCAGACTGTAGCAGACTGTGATGCCATGCAAGCTTGAGCACCGCGTCACTGACCATTTTTCAATATTCTTTTTAATTTTTCTCGCACGCAAGAGTACAAAGCGCGAGTGTTATGCAGAAATAAATATTTTTATATGAAAACGAACTTGTAAGAATAAGTCTTTCGGCTGATAACTTATTCTTTAAAGACACTCTTTTGGTTCATTTGGTGGCAAGCGGTTGATCCCCATTGCGCAACAAATCAGGGTCACTATTTCTTTTCTATTTCGCTACGAAATCTCACTCTCATTACACTATACGTCGTGACTAATTTAGAATTATTTTTTTGTACTTTAGCCGTGCTACATGTTCCGTACTATGCTACAACCAAGCCAGTGGCGGCTTAGTTGCAACGAACCAATGGCAACCAACCAATGGTGTACACCGCTTCTGTGTGCGCGAACTCACGGCACAGCACTCTTAATATTGTTGCACTGGTATTCAAGTTATAAGTGAAAACACCTTGCAAATGTTTTCTGCTTACCTAAATGGAACGGATTTTCACGTACTGTATTTTTGTATTACTTTTTAAATACGCATGACAATAAATGTGTGGAAATCTGTTCCAATGCGATAAGCACTCCGTGCGTGCACTAGCTTGAGAAATGTCGCGTACTACAAGGATCCTTTAAAACTCTGATTATTACAATCTGTTAGCAGCAGTGTTTCTCACAATTGAGAGATCATCCTTCATTCTCAGGAACCGTCCGGCGGTATCATAAGCATTTCGAGACTCAAAGGCTGCCACATTTTTTTGCGCCCAAACCATGCGTACGGCTACTATTCAGGCGTCAGCTAGGAGGTCAAAAAAATTGTAGAAAGCTCTCAAGAACCTTGCGCTTACACAGATCAACACTAGCTGTTGGTGTTGTGCCCGGCTTTCTTTTTCTTTCTTGCGCGGCCGAGCCCAGAAGATAGCCCCAAAAGCGTCGGTGAGCCAACACCAGCACCGCTCGCCTACAGAAAGTGAGAGTGCAGCTTCGCTGCGCAGTGCCGAGACTGCAAACCGATTTGCACCCTTCAGAATCCTTAAGGATGCATATCGGTCTTTAATTGAAATCGTTACGCCCTTATGCGTGAAAGGGTGTGAGTCATCAACAAAATGTCGCAGTTTCGCCCAAAAGGCGAAGCATCGATTGCGATAGCAAATTACCAGACAGCCATACGAAGTACTGGTATCGAAGTACTCTTATCGGCCGTATCAACATGTGAACACTCCCTTGCTAACTAAATTAAGAAGCTTGGTGTCAGCGCGCACGGCAGACATGAACACATCACACTCGATGACCGCGGGCACTAGCTGTGAAAACGCTGGCATGAGGAAACGCGGCAGCAGCAGCGAGCGAAGTCATCTTCGTGCTGTCTATCGCTTCCACGCAAAGTGAGCGTCGAGAACACACAGCACGCACAGAGCTACCAGCCGCCGACGCATCTATACTCTGTCCACAACGTAGATCGCTCTCGATATATGAGCACTGTTAAGAATGGCGAGCTGCAATGCAAGATTGCCACCCAGTTACGACCGGGGAACAAGACACGCATCCCCCACTCTCCATCGCTTCAGCTAGGATGCGTTCGTTGGAGCGGGCTTTGTGCTGACACCGCCGCCATTCTCCAGCCCCATCGCCGTTGTGACGGAACGAGTTCGGCGGGCGAACTATTCTGCCCGAGCTCCCCAGCGCGGACCTGATCTGCTACGCGTGAGCGAGCTGCCGCGGGAAAGCCGCTTTTTGTTGCTTCCCACGCGCCGTCCGGGACGCAGGACAACGAGCTACCCACCATGGCTCCGAGCTTCCCGGAACGGCGCCCCTCTGACATCAGCTCCGGACATCGGAATGTGTGTGCCTACGTGTGCGTAAACTGTTCTGCGGGGCGGCGGCGAGTTGACAATGAGTAAACGAACGTTCGCGTCACCTTGTATCGCGGGAGGACCGAGAGTTTAAAAACTGCTGTGGTGCGAATGCTGGTCACACTTCTCTCGTGCAGTCATGTTGGACTGACACTCTTTTTCTGAAGCAGTCATGTTAGACTGATTTAAATACTGTAAATAAACCCATATTCCTCGTTCTCGATGAGAAGCAGTTCTTCCCTTCATCAACGTCCTCAGCGTGGATAAGTTGGACGACGGCATGGGCCAGCTACCTTCGAATTCATGCCGGGCTCCAATCTTGACAACGGATCACGAGCGATGGGATTGAGCCCCCAATCCTGACACCGCGCGCAGCTGCCACAAGCGCAATTGCAGCCTGTGTAGGCAGACGACCCCCCCCCCCCCCCCTCCCGGTGCCTTGCAACGTTGGTTCCCTCGCGTGCCACGGAAGACGGCGCACTTCCTCTCCGCTTCCGTCACTCTCATGCGGGCGAGAATGAGTCGCCCATCGTCGTCTCCCTTCGCACGCTTTCACTGGCGCATACAGCATACAGCGCAGGGCTAACGGCGACGGTGTTATCGCCCTTGGACTTTATACTGAACGTCACAGCGACGGCAACGCCGACGGCAGAAATGCGCTTGGCGTGTCAACATAATTGCTATCTCAATAAAAAGTACCCTTAAGGGTGTAAATCAGTTCAGTGTACTTTCATTCAGTGCCCGTTTGTAAGGAAGCACAAAAACAGAGCTGACAAACCAGCTCATCAAATGGGTGTGTATAGCAGCCGCTACAGAAAGTTATCACGCAGGAACCTTTTTCCCTCTAATATAACACACGGACGCATTAACGGAGAAAAGTCATGAGGTCACGTGAGAAGGCCTACGAAAACATAAATATTGATAGAGTGGCGATGGTAAAGAAACGCAGGCTGCCCCCGTCCAGCCAGGCTACCAACTTTGCTCCTCCTGGTGTTTCCCCATCCATCACTTTGCTCGTCAACCCCTTCCCCTTCACAACTTCCATGTGTGCCCGCTCGGAAGCCCTAATATGGCCACACCTTTCCAGTGTCCACGCGCTGTTCAATATGGATGAACACCAGCGCTGCCCCCTCAGGCTTGACACCTATGTATATATTGCACGTTCGCGGGTCACATTCCTTTTTTTTTTTTTTATCCACGGTTCCTGGGTAGGCGGGCTTAACAGCGTCTTTCATCGCGCTGAGCAGGCCTGCCTTCCAATAACAGTTGGCTCGCGAAAGTGGACAGCGACCACCTAGCGTATTCATAACGACGGTGACAGCTACTACGGTGCACGCGGCAGATACGCCGCCTTCACCCTGTGTTTGCTTAAGCCCGGCCTCTTTGTTGGAACGTCCGGAAAATAAGCATCCTTTCACCCTGTTGTTACTGAAATCACCAAATCGCGGCCGTACGAGGAAAAAGAAAGAAAGACACCGCCCAAGCACTCCGTACAGGTTGTTAAGCAGCGAAGCTGAAACATGCGGCCCGGTGTTTATCACTGGGTCAATCCAGACGGTTAGTATAAACAAAGGCTTGGCAGGCTGCCGGATCCTCGGTATGCAGTTGGTGCTTGCGCTCGGCTGCAGCATCGGCACGGCGTAGACGAGCTCGTTCCCAGTTCTGCTCGCGGCGTTGCTCATCGAATGCCAGCTCATAAGGAGTACGACCTGCCGTGGACGCTTAGTGGCTATGGTGCTGGGCTGCTAAGCATGAGGTCGCGGGATCGATTACCGGCCAGGGCGGCTGCATTTCGGTGGGGGCGAAATGCGAGAAGACTGGTGTAATTAGATTTATAAGTGCACGTTAAAGAACCCCAGGTGGTCCAAATTTCCGGAGTCTTCTACTAGGCACGTAAAACCCCATTATTTAATTTTTTGACTATTATCATGCTACAGATGAAGCGCTGTGACGGCGGCGCGCGTAGATGGTTAGAACGCCTTGCGCGATTATACAGCTACGCTGTTAAGGCGCATTTCGCGGCTGTTTTCGAACAGCCACGAAGGCCGGCGTGCGCCGGCCTGGTCGACGTCAAATGGCAGTCAAACAACAACCAGCCGTGCAGCATGCGTCGGAGTATAAGTATGGGATTTTTGCTTTGAAACGTATAATTATCAGTTATTATGAAATAAATGTTACCTTGCGCACGCTTAACTCGAATACGTGACAACTCCTTTGCGCGTTTTCTTATTTTTTTTTGTCTTGCAGCCAGCATCTATGCTTCTGTCATCGCATTTTACGAACATGTTCCTATGGGTGGGTAGCGCAACCCGGACGAAGGACGAGAGGAAGTACACAACACGAGCATCATGTTCAATCACCAACTCGCCCTGGTGTGGCCAACACAACATGTTCAATCACCAACTCGCCCAGCTTGCCGTCTTAATTCAGTTTATTTCTTCTTCGAGGGCTACGTTTCCTATCTTTAACCAAGTCCTTCATGACCCGGCCTACTTGGCCGCAACAATAGCTGTGTGTGAGTGCCGTGCAAGGGTGGCGTCTTGGCATGTTCGCCATGGTACGTGTCCAGAAGAAGTTATGGCTCTATGCGGAATTTTCCGCCCCTCGGCTGGCCACACCAGAAGGATTTGCAAAATCTTGCGGTCCGAATGGATGAGCCAGGCCAGGTTGCTGAGAGACTGCCTCAAGTCCGTATCTGCGCTCGTGTTGTGTACTTCCTCTCATCCTTCGTCCGGGTTGCACTGCCCACCCATAGGAACATGTTCAATCACCAACTCGCCCAGCTTGCCGTCTTAATGCATTTTACGAGCAGCACGCGTTGGAGGTGCAATTATAGGAGTATAGTACGGCCGAGGCGGTGAAAGCTGATGGCATGGTGAGTATCAAATGTCAATCAAAGACACAGTAACGCTGCCTGCGTGGGAGCCCGCGGAGTAAAACGCATGACCAGGACGTCGGTGATAATGTACAGACGGCGTCGGTGATGAATCATCGCTAAGGACAGCCAGTAAGAAGATCCTAGATTTACCTCCGACAGGTAAGTATACTCGCTTCTACAGCTCATAGCTGTCGTTGAAGCATCGGTTGCCCAGGTTGGCATACATTTGTGAAGCATTTCTTCTTTTTTTTTCGCGGTGTCTTGATGAGTTTCGTGTAATTTTAACATTTGGTGTTCCAGAATAGTGTTTGCCTGAGCTCGTTGGTCGCACATAGCTATACAAAGTGCAGGTAATCAATAATAAACATTCAGTTGCTAGCCCAGCGTGTGTCGGCGTTGTAGGGGTTGGAGGACGGACGTCGGGATGAAAACCCACAAACTTGAGAGGGATTTATTCTACATTATGTACAGGGAGGTGAGCGTCAACTAACAGACGTTCAGACATTACGGGCCGGCAGCAACTCGGACGCTGCGGCCCGCGGCAAGAAGTTCGAGAGAGGTGAATCAGGGAATCAGGGCATGTCCCAGAATGCTCAGGTCTCTCTGGAAGGCTTCTTATACACCCTTCGTGCACTGCAAGTCACGTCATGTTTGACCAATGGGAGAGTCCGCTCCGATGACGCCACTTTCAGCCAATGGTAGGCGCCCGTGTCGTGGTGTCACACCTGGCGGCTTGCTGCGGTCTTGCATCGCAGACTGGCAATACACTTCGAACAAGGAGAAGGGGAGGGCTGCACCTGCTCCATTGTCCGACGCCCACCTGCAAATCCCGGCGGTGCACGAACTTGTTGGCACGTGAACTTTATGCCTTAAACTTGTTTGCTCGGCCGCTTCTCTGGAATGCGCTTTCCTGCTTCTGCATTCCTCAATTAGCTGTGCTGCAATCCGACGTGGTCTGGGGAACTCGAAGTAATCGCAGGAACCAGCTCCATATCTAACAGCTCGTCCTCGCCCCGGTTGTTCTGAATGGCCGGTGAAATCAATTCGCTGGTCATGAGGAACGCTGATAGAAGCTGCAGGGTACTGGGGTCGAGCCACGTTTGACGAACTTCGGGATCCTGGGCCCTGGAGAACAAACGTCAAACAAACAAAACAGCACAGCGCTGCACCACGCGTAAGCGCAGGCTCTTCACCCCTGACTCGCCAGACTATTACTGAGTCAAAATCAACCCTGATCTTTTATTTCCCCAATTTCGACAAAACAGTTCCAACCACCCTTCCAAACAGCTATCCATTTCTCCTCGATTGCCGACAAGACCAGAGTAGTATTGTTGTTGCAAAACAAAAGGGTCGTTGACGATGCAAACAACAAATGAAAACAGCCGAACATAACTTAAGTGGCCTAACCACACGAACAGCATGTTTCCAATCTATCGCAGTGGCGTACTTATCACACGTATTGGTGCCACTGAACAATCTGGTCAACCTCACAAGTACGTAATCACAAGTGCACCAGCCTTGTGGTCACTAAACAGAACGCGTACTTGCATTGTAGGCAAACTTTTCATTCACGCTTACTCACGTTTCTTTCCTGAAAGTCCTACAGGACACGTGACATAAACGAACAATTAAACTCGCGGGACTTACACACTCCGCAGAACTCTTAAAATGATGCGTCTTCTACTAACTCTTTCCACGCACGCTCACTAAAGAAGTCAGAATACGGCTGCCCTCCACACACACTAGCAACCCAGTCATAAAGTCTGCTTCCTTCCGTCCACACAGGACACGCGCTAATGGAACTAAGAACGCTTCGCCGTGCAAATCATGCACTCACTGAAAACCTACGCGCTTAACCTTGCAAAATTCAAAAATACTTAAAAAGAAAGAAGGTTAAATAACACACGCGCTTTACCATAGGCCTCTGAACGATAACCTTGACCCTCAGGTTACTCACACACACAAAAAAAAACCTATCTACTTATTAATGAACATCTCGCGAGACTACATGTTTACATAAAACGCATCTTTCAAATCTCGGAGCTTTCTCAAACCAAAACATAAACAAAGCTCAAACCTTACACATTGAAAGAAATCCTACTCTCAAATCGCGAAAACTTTCCGATGCCCAAAAATAAAACAAACTAACACGTTTTACTTCTACGGAAGGGCTCTTGGCCTCCATTTGCAAACGCTTACGTCTGACTCATACTTTGAGTCTAACCCGGGGTGGACGTGGTCTGAAAGCTACTCTGGCTGCCGAGAGACAACAAAAGGGCTGATTCACTATCAGCTCCCCCAAGACGTTACGGTCTACTGCCAATTTGCGTCCCCGCGCCCCGCTTTCAACACGAACTCGATTGACCGCGTCGCCACTCCCCACCTGGTCTCGTCCTGCCACCTTGCGTTTCTTCGAACTGCACGCTGAGCTATGAGAAGAACTACGGAACGACGAGGAGCTTAACTGCCTCGTGCCCTTTGTCCGCGTCCGCGCAGAACATTCTTCGCGGTCCCCCTTTGACCGGTGGCTCGACCATTTTGGATGCGTCAACATCGTCCTAGACGACCGCACCTTCTTCCTCGCGCCCTGCCCATTTGGGTTTCTCGCCATCTTTGGCGGCGCTACATTAATTACCGTCTTTCGGTTTTTACCGCGCTTCTTTTTACGGCGCTTTCTCTTTGCACTCGCTTTCATGTCGCCTCGTGCCTCGTGCTGGCCGGTACACATTTCGTCGGCCCGGATCGGTCTCTTACCCGCACAGTCTGAGTGATTTACATTTAAATCTACTCTCTCTCTGCCTCGACTGGCGGACAGCTCAACCGACTCTGGCACAATGCAGCAGGCTTTACTCGAGTAAGACAACTCGCACTCTCGCGAACTGCCCTCTGCTACATTGCCCAGCGCACGCTGTGCCTCGGCACACAGCCCGTCGGTATCGATCGCTGTCTCACGCGCACAGTCCGAATGATTAATAACTGAATCATCCCTCTCTAGGCTACCTAGACTGGCGGAGAGCCGCACCGATCCCTGAACAATGCAGTTGTATTCTCTTGAGCTACGCAGCTCGCAATCCTGAGAATTACCCTCAACTGCACCGCTCAGCTCGCACTTCACTTCTGCACGCAGATCTGGCTCTACCTGGGTGCTCGCGTCTGTCGCGTCAACAGTACCCTTTTCCTCGCTAGCAACCTCGCTAACCTTACCAGCGACGCACACACGCGGTAACTGTGCCAATTTGTTCGCAGCTGGCCTAGCTGTCTCCACAGTCATCTGTTGGCACAGCACCTCGTCGCTCTCACTCTGGCCTTTAACGGCCTCTATTGCCACTAAGGCATCGTTAGCCGCTAGCTTTTTCCCTTTACTTATGAATCTGCAGCTAATCTCACAGGCACTGCTCTTCTCTTCGGCTTTTGGCGAAAGTCTGCTAGATGCTTCCTCATTCTTTCGCTCTGTACTTCCTACAGAATTCTCAGACAGCCGTTGTCTCTGTGCCAATAACTGATCACAATGCTGTATCTCTTTGATCAGTGCTGCCTTCTCTCTCTCATACTTTTCCTCTTGCTCAAGCTTACGTTGATTCTCACGTTCGCGTGCCTTCTCACGTTCGTGACGCTGACACCTAAGAGTAAGTTCTTGAAGCTCCTGCTTCCGTTCATTCTCGCGTTCTTCACGCTGACGCTCACTCCTAAGCTCACGACGCTCTCGCAAACGTACACGACGCACACGCTCCCGTGGCTCCTGTATCACCTCCCAAGCAAGCTCAATGCTTTTCTCATCATTGCCACTATCATTAATCGCCTTTATGATAGCTGGCGTTTCCATCCGTTCGTCCGCCTCAACTCCCAAATCGTCGCACACCAACAACAAGTCCAACCTCGTCAACCTTCTAAGATCCATGGCAGCTGCCCCGACAGGTGGTTAAAACTGTTTTCCTTAATTAATTTGTGCAAACACACAATGCAACAAATTCCCGATTCCCAGAACTATCAAAATTGAACACACAACCTTTGAGTCTGGCGAATCATAAGGAAAAAAACCACGCGCTCACTTACGGTTGCAGCACTCTGCCATCCGGTTCATCCGTCCGCTGTTCCCGGTTCCTTCCGGACTCCCTGGGTCGAAGGCTCGCTCCTTCTTCGATACTCCCAGTCTCTTCGGACCTCTTTCGACGAAGGCTCTCTCTTCTTCGCTCTTCCCGGTTCCTTAGGGTCTCTCTCGACGAAGGTTGATCCGTAGCGCTGCCACCAGCTGATGCATTCGGAGGCGATCCTACCGCTGCCAACCAGATGTAGGGGTTTGGAGGACGGGACGTCGGGATGAAAACCACAACTTGGGAGGGATTTATTTACATATTATATACAGGGAGGTGAGCGACAAGTACCAGTCGTACAGACATTACGGGCCGGCAGCAACTCGGACGCTGCGGCCCGCGGCAAGAGGTTCGAGAGAGGTGAATCAGGGAATCAGGGCATGTCCCAGAATGCTCAGGTCTCTCTGGAAGGCTTCTTATACACCCTTCGTGCACTGCAAGTCACGTCATGTTTGACCAATGGGAGAGTCCGCTCCGATGACGCCACTTTCAGCCAATGGTAGGCGCCCGTGTCGTGGTGTCACACCTGGCGGCTTGCTGCGGTCTTGCATCGCAGACTGGCAATACACTTCGAACAAGGAGAAGGGGAGGGCTGCACCTGCTCCATTGTCCGACGCCCACCTGCAAATCCCGGCGGTGCACGAACTTGTTGGCACGTGAACTTTATGCCTTAAACTTGTTTGCTCGGCCGCTTCTCTGGAATGCGCTTTCCTGCTTCTGCATTCCTCAATTAGCTGTGCTGCAATCCGACGTGGTCTGGGGAACTCGAAGTAATCGCAGGAACCAGCTCCATATCTAACAGCGTGTCTTCCTGTCCGTTCTTCCTGAACGTTCTGCTGGAAACCAATTGTAAAATCATTTGGTGCGCTTTAGCGTGTGGCTCTTTTCATCTTGATCTATTATCATGATAACTTTGGGACGTTAGTGACTTTTTATGCGCTTTCCTTTGAGCTTAACTATTTCACCATGAACATATGCAACGCACGCTTGTCACAAGTGATGTGCCGGCTAAGCGCAAGCATGATGTGCATAGATTTGCAGCTTCATGACAAGTTGTTTTTATGTTTGTACAGTATATACCAAGTGTGTTTCTTTCACTCTAATCGAAAGTGAAAGATAGATTGTTTCAATTTTATTCTATTTACACTTTTTCCTTCAACTAGTAATCTTTTAGCACGATTTTGGGATAACGTGTTCTTGAGTAACGAAAACTCCCATACTGTTAGAGCTCATAAATAACAACTACAAAGAGGCAGATTTCGCTGTACTTATTTTAGCACAAAACTGTGCAGTTGGCGCATCGGATCTCACGCAGGATCCCGCCCGTGGTTTGTACGCAGAGCACGCGCCTTTCAACATTTTTCGATCTCCGGCCACTCTGGCCTCGTGATGAGCGGTCAGCGTTGTCGGCGCGAATTCCCGCGCCTCATCCCTCCCCGTATCATTTCCACCAGTTGCTACAAAGGCTCCATGTTCTGACGTATCTGTCAATGCGGAAAGCTCCAGGCGCAAGTTACGTTATAAAGACGTTCGAAGTCCGTATCGAAGCTGCGATTTCTCGAAATGTTAGTGTAACAACGTTGATGTTTTTGGACAGGCGTAGTGAGGACAGAGCAGATTGTGGAAGGCGACAGGAAACTGAAAAAAACACACGCAAATACGCACGTGCAGAGAGAATGGAGTCAACAAATGAATTGTAACGCATCAAAACTAAAAAAGAAAAAGAAGGTGGGTGTGGGGGCTGAGAACGGCAGCAAGGAGCGAAACCAATTATGCTGCCTCAGTTCAGAGCCAGCAATCAGTGCGAAGGTGGTGGCGATCGACTGCGAAGCAAATCATGATAAAAGCAGCCTCGATTCCCTACGCTCTTACTCCGGCGTCTAAATAAAGCAGGCGGCGGCTGCAGGAAAGGCAAACAGAGGAGCATGACACAACGACCACCGGACGGCCCCGCGTGAGAGCGCAGGCCTCGCTCGAGCGACTTGCTAAAGACAGCCGTCTTTCTCAACGGCTGCTCTTAAGTGCGCCCGCTGATTGAGCGCTAACGCTTTCTAGGAATTTTTTCCGGCGTGTCGGGAAAGATACACAAACGTCTTCCAAACTCAAAGGCTCGAATATTACGCCGAAGCAGCGAATAACGAGAGTGTGACCAGGCTGCGGAAAAAGAAAAAAAGAAAAAGAAAGAAAATAAGAAGCTCAACTACAAATACACAATCAAGTACGGCAACAAGTGAATAATGTGATTTCGCTGGTTGATGTACGTGTTCTGTTTCACTGAGCAAACATAAATAGCGAGTCCGACGTTCATAATGAAAATGAAAAGCAACTATAAGTAAAGCAAAATAAATGAAAGTTATTTAACATTGTCAATGTCGAAATTTGTACACATAGGCACCGCCTTCTAAACACAATGCTTACATTGAAATCTCTGTCCTTGTAAACTTCGCCTTCGGCGCCACAACACCGAATGAATTGTTCGTTTCTGTTTTTGGACGTGTCTATTATATATACAGGGTGTTTCAGCGAACACTTTCACTAAATTTTATAGGTTGCCTGTGGCAGATAGATAAATTCTAGTTTATGAGTAGGTCTACTCGAAGCGGCGGACACTACTTTCAGAAAAAACTGAAATGCAAAATCGACTAATTAACATGAATTCACTACTTAGATTTTTAGCTAATTATCTTATGGTCCATATTTCAATTTACAAATTCTAGCAGTTGATTTCGCAAGGCGGATACATTTGGGACGAATTTTCTGCACGGCTTCAATTTCGAGATATAAATTCCCGAACTTTGCGGGGAAGTGCATTGGCGTTCCAGTTGTGCCCTTCAGTGCATGAAACGAGGTTTTGTGACAAATTAACTGGAATGCCAATGCATTTCTGAAATTCGTTCCAAATGTATCCGCCTTGCAAACTCCACTGCTAGAATTTGTAAGTTGCAATATACGCCTTAAACCTGATTTTCTAACGCAAAATTTCAAACACAAATAAATGTAATTAGTTAAAAACTAAATTAGTAAACATTATTAATTAGTCGATGTTGCACTCAATTCTTTGAGCAAGTATTGTCCGCCGCTTCAAGTACACCAGCTCATGAACTAGAATTGTGATATCTGCCACAGGCAACACTTAAAGATTTTTGAAAGTCTTCGCTGAGACACCCTGTGTGTGTGCATATATATATATATATATATATATATATGCACACACACATGCACACACACAGGGTGTCTCAGCGAACTAATATATATATATATATATATATATATATATATATATATATATATATATATATATATATACATGCTCTCAGGTTGCACCGAATCGCATTATACCGCAGCCGCAAGCTGCCACCTCCCGCGTCCTCACCTTTTCCGAAGCATATTACGTTCCGCCGTAGTCGTCGACGTCGCACCATAATGAACGCGTCTGCGCCTTCGTAAAAAATGCACGAGGAACCATTTGGGAGGCGCGGATCACAGCGAAAATACCACCGACGACGACTGCGCCGGCGGAACGAGATGCCCCGCAGCACACACTGCTTCGGTGGCGCCGTCCATTACCGCAGTCGCAACGTCAAGGAGCCAGGAAAAGGAAACTCCTTTCTTGCGGCGAAAACTTTCTTAGAGGAGAGTAAATGGGATGTTACCGGCAACGGTAACGCATTTTGGAAGCCATAACCGTTCGTTTTGTGTGGTGGGGTAAAAGCGCGCGACGCAAAGTACGTGTCAGCGTGAACTCGTGTTATACATTGCAGGCTCACTGTCCCTCTACATCACCGCCGTTGTAAACGCACGGATGGTCGAAATGTGGTGCTCTCAAAGAGCCTAGCCGAGCACAAAAGAGCACCACGACAAGGATGGCACGAGTGCTAGCACATTACCACCCTTACAAATATTTTACACATTAGCCGAGCCCTTCCCTCCCTCCAACAAAAAGTACACCCTTGCCATTTCTCAAAAAGTCGCAGTTTCGCCCGAAATCCGAAGCATCGATTGCGATAGAAAATTAGTAGAGAGCTATACGTAGTAAGTATAGTAGCTTCATCGGCCGCATAAACTTGTACACATTCACTCACTAACTAAATTAACAAGGATGGTGTCAGCGCGCGCAGGCAGACATGAACACATCCCACTCGATGACCGCGGGCACTCGCTGTCAAAACACCGGTGTGAGGAAGCGCGGCCGCAGCAGCGACCGAAGTGACCTTCACGCCGTCTATCAGGTCAACGGAAATAGAGCGGCGAGAACATAGCACGTACAAAGGTATGAGGCGTCGTTTTCAATCGCTGTCAAGATAGGGTGCATGGTCGACAGCGCGCAGCCGCAGAATACACAGTTGCTGCAACAGGAAAACACTGCCGCCGCTGTCGTCCCTCCCCTCACCCTGCGAGCATGTGTGCGACGGAAGACAGCGCGCTGGCTCCCCGCTTTCCTTCCTTGAGCGCGCCAGACTGAGCCGCGATCGTTGGCTCCCCTCGGGCGCGGCCGCGAAATCCGCAGTTACTGACGGAGTAACACTTCCCCCTTCCTACCCTCCCCTTCGGGCCTTTCGGGCGGCGGAAGACGACTCGTTTCCTCCCCGCTTTTCTCCGTTTCCTCCGCCAATAGAAATGCACAACAAACTAACAATATGAATAATAATTCAATTTTTCAAGGTTATTTTCTTTAAAGCCCATATTTAAAGTTAGGAATTGTAGTCAGTGAGCTTAAAAGGCGCGCCAAATTGGGACGATTTTTAAGAATGGCACGGATTTCGCGCGATAAAACTTGCGGTAAAATTGCACTATTACATGTAGTTAGTTTAACATACGACCATGCTAGGGGTTGAAGAGCAAAAGTAACTCGAACGCCCATTTGTTTCGACGCGCAATTTGAGAATGAATATGTCGAAACTAGTGTCATCCTGAAAACTTATTCAATGTATATACGCGCCTTGCGGACGCACCCGGTACAATTGATAAATTGCAATATGTGCCGTGAAATAATTAATTAAAAAGTTAATTCGTAATGTTTTCTTAATTCGTCGGTTATGCATTTTGATTTCTTGAGCGAGTAATGGGCGCCTCTCAGTAATCCCGCCTAATCGCTAGAATTATGCTTTCTGCCACAGGCGAGTATTTTTTTTCGTTAATTTACGCATGGTCTTATAAAAAAATTATCCCGTACACACGGCACGTCCAGGATCAAGATTCAGGGTCTGCACCTACGAAAAAAGCTTCGGAACTAGAATTGTTTGAGAGAGCAAATTCCAGCCAATCAAGATTCTGCGCACACTGAATTCTTGCTGCTTCAACTACCTTCCGTGTTCGCTGGACCTTAGATTTGCAAATGGCCGTTCACTTGTAGAGTTGTGGTTTCTATCAAGTGTAAATAAATACGAGACAGGAGAGATTGGTCCAGGCGATGCATAAACGGCGACAGCGCTGCCGCGCTTCGACGATCAACCGCCTTCAGAGCCACCTACGAATGCCGGCTTATACGGTCGTCACACACGAAAGCGAAAAGGCGCTACTGAAAGAAATACCTTCAGAAGTCGCCCAGCTGAACGACTTATACTCCCGTATATATATATATATTGTGTGTGTCTGTCTGTGTTTAAGTTCTCTCTGTCTTTTTATCTGTGAATGTGGTCCATTTCTCCGCTTTCCTTTCCGTCTTTGTGACTGCAATTGCTCCTACCGCGTACGGCAGCAAACCGGACGTTTGTGTTCACGTTAGCGTCCCTGTATTTCACGTCTAAATTCTCGCTCTCCTTTTATTTGACATGATAGAGCTTGAGATGGAATGGGCTAGAATATAATAAGGGGAACGTAGGGGCTCGACTTTTAATGCGATTATCATCTTTAGGGTACTTCATGCACATTGGCGGGGTCAACTGTCCATCCGTCTATCCGTCCGTCCTCGTGGTTGCGCTCGCCTCCGCTCGCTACGCCAGCTGCGTCGCATGCCTGATAACATGTCGGAGGATTGAAAAGGAGAGCTCGCGTGCGCCGCAACCACAGTTGAGGCGGCAGTATGGACGGCGACAATTCTTATAAGCAGGAGGAGGCCTGGAATCGACATCGGAGCGAGATGAAGAAAAAACGAATTGCCCAGGAAACAGCTCGCCGAACGACTGGCTAAACGCCGCAACATAGCTAGACAACCAGACTAATCTGGACTTGCAATCAAGATTAACTAAGGCTAACCATGCTATGCCTTAGCTTTCGCTACGTATATCCTGGCATAGCCGAGCTAATCGATTGGGAAGTTGTTTTCTTTTTGTCACAATCATATGAACAGAATCTGAAACACTGTTTACCGCCTATGTCATCGCGGGCTTATCCGACATGTACCATTACTTTCTTTTACAGCAATATCAATCACAGACTGAACACAGCATATTCTTATCTGAAGCTCACCAATATTTAATACTACACGACACGACACCTTGAATACTGGTCTGCATCTCACTCATGTGCGAACTACGGTTTTCAAACTCTAAAATAGACTTTGCCTTATTTACTAAACAAGTTTGGCTTATTTTACACCTCGATCTCTGAAGTTTTTTTTAATTGCCTTCGAAACGTATTTCGTTATTTTTTTCCCGTACATTGCCCTGCTACTATTTCCCTATAATTTGTATTGAATGTCTGCAATTAACTATTGTATCTATTGTATGGTTCATTTTATGATGCAATGCGTGTTCGTCTTTGTTTTGAGTATTACTTGTAAATAGCTTTGACCTGTTTTGCTATGTTTTTTTTTTTGTGCGTACCGCTATACCGATGTGTAGATGGAGGAAGGGAGGACTGTCAAGCGTTATAGCGGCTTTTTCTCGCCCTTCCCTTCAGTCGTGCACGTCTGTAAATAAAAGACTCAGATTCGGCTGTCTTCAATATTTCCCTTCATCGAGAACGTCCGGCACCTAAAGAAAAAGGAAAACAAAGAAAACGTTCCGTCGACGCCTGCTCACTTTCTACATATTGCATTTCCCTCTCTGTTTCTCGCTCTCGCTTTTGAAGCTGGTGAGTACTACCGACCTCCCTGCGTCACACAAACACGTCGGGGGATTCGCCTAAGCCCGGTACTCACAGTGGCCGTTGGGAAGAGGGCAATCGAGGTCACAGCGATCTGCGAACTGCGTCCTTTTTATTACGCGAGCTTCCGTGCCCCGCCGTCAAAAGGCTGCACTTGAAAAGCTCCGGCACCTAAGCGTATGGGGCGGGCAACGGCTAGGAACGGCGAGCCTCGGCTTAAATGCCGAGCCTCTCGGCCTTTCTAAACATCGGCGTGCCACCATTTAGAACCCGCCACCACGGGCAAGTTCAACGAACGCGGCTACGAAAAGCCGCAAGAACGGTTCGCGAGGTCCACCGTTCACGGAGGGCAGTAAAAATATTGCAATAAAAAAGGAAAAAAAAGAAAGAAAAGCGAGCGATGAGGAAATAAAAAAGTTGTTCCTCGGCTCAAGGAGGGTCATAAAGACCAACATTCAGTCACTACAGGCAGGTCGTGCTCTTTCGAAACCACATTTTCATTCCTTGGCAGAAAAGGGCTGAATGTATGTGTTACCATAAGGTTAAGCGCCGCAGAAAGAGGAAGCTCATGAATTAAATACAGAAAACTTCGTCGACGTTTGTGGAAGCACCTACTCACCATAGCAAAGGGGATCGGGAACGGAACGGCCCTAGGAGGAGGAGGAGGAGGAGGAGGAGGAGGAGAGAAGATAAAAAGGCAAGAAAGTTTACGATCGTGGTATGTACAGGTAAGATTAAGGCGGTATCGGTGAAAATGGGCTAGATCTTGTCAAGTAAGCCAAGCCTCCAAGGGATACAAAAGAAAATTTAAAGCTTGACGTTGCTTTAAAGGAGGAGACATGAAAACTAATATGATTGTTAGGTCTAGCGATAATTTGAAAGCAGACCTTATACCACTAATATAACACGTCCTTTAATATCTGTGATCTTTACATTATAACAAACTGCTTACGTCGGTATGACGTCGAAAATTTCAATGTATCTTCTCGTATTTCGTCCACTATTCTTTTTCTATGTAGCTTTTCTCTTCCAGAGCCGGCAGGCATTGTGCACCCTCCCCCCCCCCCCCCCTCGTGATGACAGTTGCCAGCTAGCTCTGTTATTTTTCTCTGTTGTTGTTTTTTATGTGTACAAACCAAATAAGTAATAATAATGAACTTTCATGGTGGAAGAGTTTTCGACACTTATTAGCTTGAGTTGCTTTGAAACATGAAGTGAATCTTTTACGCGATAAAATAAATTAGAAGACACGACGTGCGCTGCCAAAATCGAAGACTTCACGGCACACTTTCACAGGGACTTCCGGGCACGGCATCACCACCCGTCTTTCCCAGCTGCGCACGGCTTACCAGGCCTCCTCTAACGCGGCAAGGGCGCCCGTTTATAAAATCAGCGCAATTTATTTCAGAAAGTAAAACTTCGCGTCCTTATTAAGTGCTGTCAGGGTTGTCGGACGATCCTACCACTGTCAAGCAGATGTAGGACTCGTCGGACTACCTCGCCGCTGCCACCATTTGAAGGAGTCGGAGGTCGTAGATGAGGAACTCGGTTAACAGGATTTATTTACAGGATTAACATATTTTAAGACAAGATACATTGGCAGTTTAGCGCGACTCCCATATGGAGCCCGCAAGATTAACATTCAGCAAAACAGCATTCGAGCACACAGCTCACTACTACATTTTGGCATAACATCGAGCACTCAGCTCCTTACGACGAGCACGACACGAGCACGCTCTAGCAGTCGGCAAACGCTGCTTATAAGCCTCCGCTTGACATCATAGTTCGACGTCATTGTTCGGCGTGGACGGAGCACGAATGGTCGGGAATGTGCGTCCAATCATGGTAAACTTGCCGCCGCCCCGCAGTACAGCCCACACACACAAAGGCTAACACGTTCGAGCCTACACACACAAAGGCTAACACGTTCGAGGGCTTTGTAGAACTCTCGGTACAGCATAGCCCGCGTTGTCGTCGACCGAGGGCCTCGTAGAACTTTGCGCCGTCCCGGGTGGCGCGGCGGCGCACCACATTCCAGAGCTGACCGCGCGCCACGTGGCCGCCTGACATCCGTAGTTCTCAGAAGGCGCCTCGTCTGGGGGGGTTGGAACACGCGCAGCGGGCTGAAAGCTGGCACGTTGCCACCCCCGTAGGCCATTCCTAACAGTGCCCATCTACAAGCTCATTTACCGACGCTCACACAAGGCGTACGAAAGCGACTGCGGCGACAACGCGTTAAGTTCAGGGAGCAGCCAGCATCTCTGACGCGCGTAGGACGCGACAAGGAAACATGATCACTCATACGGCAGTCACATAACCACGTGGCGTTGCAACTTTCCCAATAGTCGCCATCCGAGGGAAGCGCGAATTCGGGCTCTCGAGATTACCCGTAACTGGTCTCCCCAAGGAGACCAGGGTAGGTATTCTGTAAGAGTCCCCCTAGAGGGCAGGTCCATTTCGTCTGCTGTTGAAGTTCTGATTGGGTGCGGTGGGCTGCGCGTCCTCAGCAGCCAGGCGCCACAGCCAATCAGCACTTCAGCAGCAGACGAAATGGGCATGCCCACTAGGTGGACCCTTACAGAATATCTCCCCAGCAGCGTTATAGACGAAAGCCGCGAACGCCTGACATACGGCTACCACGTTTGAGAAAAGCAAGCTGCGACAGATCGAGGCGCGAAGGGACACCGATTTCCTGCGCACAAGTTGTCTTGCTTCTTGTTTCCAGACAATGGCGCTTAACAGCTGCGGGGGCTTATTATTAGAGCGGTCGCTTTCAAAAGAGTTTCCATGCGATGTTATGGGAGTCAGATTTGTGATTTCGAAGTTTGAGAACGCGCGTACGTAAACGCGAATAAACTGTGTAATTAACGGCGAAGCAGCGTTCCCGCTCCCTTCGTATATTTTTATTTTTTCTTCACCACAGCGGAAATTACGCTGCGCTGATCCACTGTCGGCCTTCCGGCACGCCGAGGAAGCCGCCCGTGTCCATGGACTCGAGACCGTCAACTAGGCTGGGGTGCTTATCGCCCCACCCCGCCCAAATCGCCGGAAATTTAGAATGAAGTTTTCATTCACTCACTCCACACTCAGACGTGCGAGTCTGGCTCAGTCATCCACAGACACATTATTGCGCTCGTATTGCTGCACTCCGGCAGTGAAATGCGCTGCCTTTATTTTTTTATGTATCTCGAATTGCGCTCGTGGCCTCAGCAATGCTACAACACTTTGTATACATTGCCCATACGCACACTGCCTTCTTCATTGCCTTCAACTCTCGACCTTATGCATTTTTTAAAACCAGCCTCTCCAGTGCACAGTACCAAACTAAAAGCATCTAGGAAAAAGCTTGGAAACACAAGGTTGGTCTAGTTCATCGTCAGCATAATCGCCATCGTCATGACGGTTGTTCTAGTTTTGCATATACTTCGGCGACGAAGGCCACGTGCGTTTCAAAGATACGAAATTATAACTCCTTCCTGCGTCATTTGAGCCCACGATATGCCAGCAAATATTCCTGTCTCATCGCAACACCTAATCACCTGTCTCGAGTTCGTTTCCCTTCTCTTGGCACCTGTTATTCTGAACCGCGACCGGCTGTCTGTTCCGCGCTTTCATGCTGCTTTCGAAACAACTTCCTCTATTCTCCTAATACTCTCATCAGCTCGCGTTTTGAAACTTCACACGTTTCTTTCTTCACCTAACGTTACCCCTATCATTTCTCACTTTCCGCTCTCCTCGCACGGTCCTTATAGCGTCCTTCGAAGTTATATTGCTAAGCAAAGTTTCGGCCGGTGTGGGTTAGTAATAAGAGAACTGGAAGCGCGCCTGGTCTGATTAGTGCTCCCTAAATTATACAAAGGCAGTCCGAATAATGAGGATTCACTGCAATACGAGAGGGTCATCTAGCATCGTCGGTGCTCTACGATATATCGCATCAACCGAAACAAGAAATAAATTACAGTCTACATTCTCGCGAGGAAGATAATATTAGAACCTAGGCAGAAAAGAACAAAGGAAAACACAAGAATGAGGTTGTCTTTAACTTGCTGCAGTTCTTTCTCGTACAAATCCGCGTGCATGATCTGCGAAACAAGAAACCACTATATATGCAGAACTGAAGCACAAAGGTCGGGTACGCACAAAAGTAATGTAAGTATAGCGGGATAAAGTAGACTATTATCTCAGCGGCCAAACGAGAATAATATGGAAGAGGAGAGAATGAATGACACAGCTGTTCTTGCGCTAAGCGCGAGAAGAAGAAGAAAAAAGCGCTGAAGCACGAAACGAAACTGAAACGAAAGCAACCAAAGAACTTGGAAAGAACAGATAATTAGATCTACTTGAAAGTATGTGCCAGAATAAAGACATTCCGCTGCTGTTATTGTATATACCACAGACGAAATAGCAATCGTTCCTTGTCTGTTTCGAGAATTATTCCTCCGGTTCGCGCCGACGTATTATTATTGTTCCTCCTAATGAGTTACGAAGGCCCGCGATTCTACAGAAGCTTCCCATTTCTTCGTCCAGCAGGCACTCGCTTTTTTTCGTTCTCCTTCTTTTTTTTGTTCGCGTTTTCCGTTTTCATTACTCTCAGCACATCAAGATACGCATACCACGTACGCGTTCTCGTTCGCTCGCTCGGCCGCAAGCGCCGCGGACGTGCGGAGAGCACAGCGGCAATTGCGGTCTGAGAGGACCGCGCGAAGCGCCCGTGGGGAAAGCAATCACCTCACGCCGCGTTTGTTCCAATTTCCCGCACCGCCCGTCTTATACCCGGCGGACCCCATAGAAACGGCGCACGCTAAGCAATATGCAGCCGACGCCGCTAGACGGACCGCAGCCGACGTTGGTACAAATTTCCCGCTCCTCGAACAAACTTGAGAGCGGCGAGACGGCCTCGCCGATGAGATCTAACAACCCTGTACTGGGCGCCCGCGTACACAGCGAACGCTCGTTATAACGAAATCGCTTTATCCGAAAACATCGCTTTATGCGAAGTTTCTGGGCTCCCCGCGACCACAATGAATGCGTTTTTTGTTTGTTTGTTTGAAGACGGATTGCTCGATGCGCACTCGCGTCGAATTCTACTTAAAACCATGTGAAGCGCGAAGCAGAAAATCCGCAGAGAACCGCGCGGTGCTGCCCGCACGTTAATCCTTTCTGTTTCTTCGAGTCAACCCTGTCAGGATTGGGGGCTCAATCCCTTCGTCCGTGGTCCTTTGCCAAGATTGGAGTACGGCATGAATTCGAAGGTAGCTGGCCCATGCCGTCGTCCAACTTATTTACGCTGAGATCGTTGATGAAGTGAAGAACTGCTTCTCATCGAGAACGAGGGAAAAGGGTTTATTTACAGAAATTAACTCAGTCTAACATGACTGCTTGAGAAAAAGAGTATTAGTCCAACAGGACTGCATGAGAGAAGTGAACCAGTCTAACATGACTGCTCAAGAGAAGTGCCCAACATTCGCACAACCACAGTTTTTATACACTCGATCCGCCGGTCCTACGACGCGGCGGCTGTTCGTTTACACATCACCAACTCGCAGCTGCTCTGAAGACCAGTTTACAGACACAAAGGCACACACATTCCGTACACAGAGGCAACCGCACGGGGTGCCGTTCCGGGAAACTGTCGTTGTCGATCGCGCGTCGCTCATTGTTCCGAGCCACTCCGAACCGTGAGAAGCACAAAAATAAGCCGTTCCCGCGGCAGCTTGACCAGGAGGGTCAAATCAGCTCCGCGTGGAATCATTGTCCACACACCGAACTCGTCCCGTCACAATGTCGAAGGGGCTGGAGGGAGGCGGCGGATTCCAGCGCAAAGGTCGCTTCTTTGAACGCCTCGCAGCTGCAGCGACGGAGAGGGGGAGGTGCGCGTCTTGCACCCCTTGTCGTAATCGGGTGGCAAGGTGGCAATCTTGTTGCGCAACTCGCCGTTCTTGACAGCGCCTCCATGGCCCGAAAAGTCTCGACTGTCTAGCGCTGACAACCGCTAGGCAGGAAGAGAACGGCTGCTGGTCAGGGGGGGGATTGATGTCTTGGCTCGCAGCGACCACCTGTGCATTGATGTCACCGCCCCAAAACATCCAACAAGGACAGGCAACTGCAAAATGAACCCCACAACACGGCTCTGCGCCGAGATGACGTGCATTGGCTCTCACTTTAAACTCGCTAGGCTTCAAAAAAAACAACAACATAAGTGCAGAAGCAAACAAATAATGCTGCATTTCGCTATGCCAATTTCTGAAGCAAATTCCTGCTGACAAATTCAGCAATCATGGAGGGAATCCTGCTAAATGAGAGGGGATCTTCTTCGCTTAATAAAATTAACACTAGTAACCCTAAAATTTAGGCGGGACCCCCAAACGCAGAATTCAAATTAGCCTGCTCAAACCATCCGCATTGCTATGCAACTTTCCCTTCTTATATCTAACGGAGAAGTTGTACTCTTGGAGAGTGAGGCTCCATCGGAGCAAGCGGCCGTTTTTGTGTGACATTTGATTGAGCCACGTCAGAGGACAGTGGTCGGTCTCGAAGATGAACTTCGCTCCGTACAAGTAACACGACAACTTCTGGGCGGCCCAAACCAAACAAGCGCATTCCTTCTCTGAAGCGCTGTAGGCTTCCTCTCTTACATTTAGTTTACGGCTGGCGTAGAGGATAGGATGCTCCTCGTTATCGTCGCCGACCTGACTAAGTACCACGCCCATACCTCTGTCGCTTGCGTCGCATTGAACTATGAATTCCTTTGTGTAGTCTGGCGCGCGAAGCACAGGGCGAGAAACCAATAGCGTCTTCAAACTTTGGAAAGCGTTCTCTTTGTCCTTATCCCAGTGTACGTTACTCGGTGCTCCCTTTCGGAGGGCGTCTGTTAATGGACTTGCCAATTGCGAGTAATTCGGAATGTACCGTTGATAGTACCCCACAAGTCCCAAAAATGAACGAACGTCCGTTTTCGTGCGCGGCTGAGAAAAATCTCCAATCGTAGCTATTTTCAGCTCAGCCGGCCGTCTCATGCCCTGACCAACAACATGGCCCAGATAAGTAACCTGCGAACAACCAAACCTACACTTTTCCGCTTTCATCGTTAAGCCGGCTTCCCTCAACCGTGAGAACACCTGTTTGAGGTGCGATACGTGTTGTTCCCAGCTGTCCGAAAAAATGGCTACATCATCAAGATAAGGTAAGGCGAACTCCTGAAAGTCTTTTAGGACAATATCCATTAACTTAGAGAAGCTAAACGGCGCGTTCTTCAGCCCGAAGCTGAGTGCGAGAGGGCGAAAAGTGCCTACAGGCGAGATGAATGCGGCATAGCGGCTGGCACTTTCTGAAAGGGGAACTTGCCAGTACCCCCGCACGAGATCTATAGTTGAAATGTATTTAGCAGCGCTAACTCTTTCAATTCGTTCCTCAATGTTGGGTATCGGGTACAGCTGATCCCTAGTGATCGCATTTAACTTCCTGTAGTCAACACACGGACGAGGGTCCTTGTTAGGGGTTTCTACGAGTATTAGCGGTGACGTGTAGTCACTCTCAGCGGGCTCAATAACTCCCAACTCTAGCATGCGCTGTATCTCTGCCTCCATAATCTCTCTCTGTCTTGGAGACACCCTGTAAGGTTTTGATCTTACTGGTTCGGTAGAGGTCAGCTCAATTTCATGCGTTATCAGTTCGGTTCTACCCGGCCGATCGCTGAATCTGTCGAGATATTCCCCTAACACCCCTTTTAGCTCATCTAGCTGCTCGGGTCTTAGAGCATGCGAGCTTACCGAGTGTTCTACTACTTCTTCTAGGCCGATTTCAGAGTTGGAGGTTGCCCTATCCTCCTTAAACTTGGTACCGATGCCATCCGGCTCTTTGACAGTATAGTTAACGACTCCGCTCCGCTCTACATACGGCTTCATCAAATTACAGTGATATATCCTCACTTCCTTCCTGCGACCGGGCATTCTCAAAGCATAGTTAGTTTCTGAAAGTTTGTGCAACACTTTAACGGGCCCGTCCCAGTGAACTTCAAGCTTGTTCTTTCTTGAAGGTTTGAGGATCATTACCTGGTCTCCGGCGTTAAACGTACGAAGCCTCGCATTCCTGTCGTAATAGAATTTGGCGTTCTTTTGAGCTAGTGCCATGTTCTTTCCGACTAGTTCTTGGGCCGCGCTTAGCCGTTCCAGTAAATTTAGTACGTATTCAACCACGGTTGGACTCTCCCCTCTTTCCTCCCACATCTCTCTTAACATTCTCAGTGGAGAACGAAGTGTCCTCCCATACACTAGTTCTGCTGGTGAGAACCCTGTCGCTTCATGTGGAACCGTTCGCAAAGCAAACAAAGTTGCCGGCAGACAGTTCTCCCAGTCCTCCTTGTGCTCGTAACAGAGCGCACGCAAAACTCGCTTAAGCACCGAATGCCACCTCTCTACACTGTTTGACTGAGGGTGATAGACAGAACTGTATATTAACTTTACCCCGCACTTTTGCAAGAATGTGGAAGTCAGTGCGCTCGTGAATACTGACCCTTGATCTGCCTGAATTTCGGCTGGAAACCCAACTCGTGCAAACACTGTCAAAAGCGCGTCTACTACTTCAGTGGAGCTGAGCTCTTTCAAAGGGATTGCTTCTGGAAACTTGGTAGCCGGACACAGCATGGTAAACAAGTACCTGTAGCCTGATTTTGTTTTTGGAAGAGGCCCTACCGTGTCTATTACAAGCCGTCTGAAAGGCTCTGTTATTAAGGGCACTACCTTCAGTGGAGCTTTCCAAGTCTCTCCTGGTTTACCAGAACGCTGGCAGGCGTCGCATGATCTTACAAAGTTTTCTACATCTTTGAAACAGCCAGGCCAGTAGTATTCCATAAGCAATCTTTCCTTTGATTTGTTTATGCCTAGGTGGCCGGACCACCCATTTCCATGACAAAGACTCAAAAGGTCCTCCCTATACTTCGTAGGTATGACTAACTGATCTAAAATCTTACCCTTTCGATCCCTGTAATGCCGATACAACAATCCTCCTCTCTCATGTATCGTTACGTTGCGCCTAGCAATGCCTTCTTTAGCTGTGTCACGTAATTTAGCTAAGCTCTCATCATTCTTTTGATCAGCTGCCAGTGACTCTCTATCCACGCGTAAGAGTTGATCGAAGTTCTTTGAGGCCGGTGATAATAACGACCCTGTCTCGCTTGTGAGCGCGTCTGCCTGCCCTTCCTGCAGGCTAGAACTCTGACACTCTAGTGCTACGCTCTCATTGAGCTGGTCAGCTGGCAGGCTCTCCTCAACTGTTCTTTTGTCCCTCGGGCCTAGCTCGGATTCGGGTACTGAAGCTTGAGCATTTTCAGCCGAAAGCGCCGCGATCTTACGAGCTTGGCCTCGGGTCAATGCCTGTACCATGCCCTCTCCCAGTTTGAGCCCTCTGTCACGCAGTAACTGATTCGAGCGATTCGAAAAGATGTAGGGATACTGCAGTGACAAAAATTTGGAAACTGCAGCCTCAGTCTCTAGCTCCCCGAATGGTCCACTGATCTTGACTTTGGCCATGGGCAGACACACGCTGTTTTCTTCTACAACCTGTTTTATCCATGCTACTTCTCCGGTGAAGTGATCTACCATCACGTAAGACGGATGGACAATGTCTAGTGTGGCGGCACTGTCTCTTAGCACTCGGCATGGTTTTCCATTAACTTGCAGGTCGTGGAGATATGGACTTAAAAGTTCCATATTCTCATCTTTTTCCTCCACGTAGGAAAAAACTACGCTAGACTTCTCGCAGTTTACAGCTATATGTCCCAGTTTGTGGCATTTGTAACAGCGAATTGGTCTAACAGATTCGAATTTTCTTTTCTGTTCTTTTTGTGTGGTTTCTCCGTTAAGTTTCTCCTCGCTCTTTTCTGCGGGCTTTTCCGCCATGTCTACAGGCTCTGATCGTTTAGTTTGCGCACCCTTTTTGAACGGAAATGGTTTCCGCGGTCCATTTCGACCGTCCCAGTTTCCCTCCTCGGCGTTCAACTTTCTACGGGTTGCGTACTCTTCGGCTAATTCAGCCGCCCTTTCCACAGTGTTTACATTACCTCTGTCTTGCACCCACAGTTTCACAGCTTGGGGGATGGTTTTGTAAAACTGCTCTAGACACATGCATTCAATGATCATGTCTCTGCTGTCGTACGCTTCCGCGCTTTTAAGCCACTCGACTAGGTTGGCCTTTAAGCTATATGCAAACTCCGGATAGCCCTCGCTATCTTTCTTGCCTGTGCTCCTAAACCTTTGCCGAAAAGCTTCGGCTGAAAGGCGGTATTTCTTCAGGAGACTAGCCTTAACTTTTGCATAATCATATGCATCCTGCACACTCAATCTGGCGATTACTTCCGCCGCCTCACACGGCAACATAGACAGCAACCGCTGTGGCCATGTACTCGGGCCGAAGTTCATCTTTTCGCAAGTCCTTTCAAAATTGCTTAGGAACAAGCCTATGTCGGTCCCGACCTCAAATGGCTTTAATAGCCTGTCCATGCGGTACGATTCTGCCTCACTTGATCGTCCCAGAGCGCCTTCACTTCCTTGAGACATCTCCAAACGTTTGCTTTCAAGTTCCAGTTGCATTTTTCTTAACTCGCGATCTTTATCGCGTTCCTCCCTTTCTTTATCGCGTTCCTCTCTCTCTCTATCCCGTTCCTCTCTCTCTCGTTTTTCTCTTTCTTTTTCCCGTTTCTCTCTCTTTTTGAGAAGTTCCAATCCCATTTCAATATCTTGCTCACTGGCCTGATTGGAAATTAGCTCCAATAATTCCGATTTGAGCATTTCCTTGCGTACATCTAGGCCCAGTTCCTCACCAACAATCAACAACTCGTCTCTCAGCAGTGTCCTTAACTCCATGACTGCTGCTTTACTGCCTTGATTCTGCTCTCTAAATCTAGCTAGGAAAACACAACCTAGCTAACACACAACAATCTAGCTTCCCTACTGTTCTAAACAGAACAACCACAAAATGAAGCCTAGAGAGTCAAAGCAAAAACCAAGCACTCACCCCAGATACAGCACCACGTCGCAAAGTCCATCTCACCGCTGTCAGCCAGTTGTCAGGACTGGGGGCTCAATCCCTTCGTCCGTGGTCCTTTGCCAAGATTGGAGTACGGCATGAATTCGAAGGTAGCTGGCCCATGCCGTCGTCCAACTTATTTACGCTGAGATCGTTGATGAAGTGAAGAACTGCTTCTCATCGAGAACGAGGGAAAAGGGTTTATTTACAGAAATTAACTCAGTCTAACATGACTGCTTGAGAAAAAGAGTATTAGTCCAACAGGACTGCATGAGAGAAGTGAACCAGTCTAACATGACTGCTCAAGAGAAGTGCCCAACATTCGCACAACCACAGTTTTTATACACTCGATCCGCCGGTCCTACGACGCGGCGGCTGTTCGTTTACACATCACCAACTCGCAGCTGCTCTGAAGACCAGTTTACAGACACAAAGGCACACACATTCCGTCCACAGAGGCAACCGCACGGGGTGCCGTTCCGGGAAACTGTCGTTGTCGATCGCGCGTCGCTCATTGTTCCGAGCCACTCCGAACCGTGAGAAGCACAAAAATAAGCCGTTCCCGCGGCAGCTTGACCAGGAGGGTCAAATCAGCTCCGCGTGGAATCATTGTCCACACACCGAACTCGTCCCGTCACAATGTCGAAGGGGCTGGAGGGAGGCGGCGGATTCCAGCGCAAAGGTCGCTTCTTTGAACGCCTCGCAGCTGCAGCGACGGAGAGGGGGAGGTGCGCGTCTTGCACCCCTTGTCGTAATCGGGTGGCAAGGTGGCAATCTTGTTGCGCAACTCGCCGTTCTTGACAACCCGTAGCGGCAAATGACGCGGCGAAGGCCGCTCCACCGCGTACGTGGCAGCCGCTCTTTGGACCTAACTGTATCGTCTGACAGTAACAGAGAGAAAAGGCAGCTGGTCGTGGTCAACAGCATAATTTGCCCACTGCCACGCACTCGCCATCTATCGCCTTTACATGGAGAGAGATGTTACAGCATTTTTTTTTTTGAAAACTATACCATGTTTTGTTTTCTACTGTATATTATGTGAACCTGTATGTCGGTGGATTCTCGTTAATGCTATCTAGTGATAAAATTCTATGGAATTTCTATGGAATTTCTATGGAATTCTATGGAATTCTATGAAACAAATAATAGACGCATCAAGTATAGTACAGATAAAATTCTATAGAATTTTGTCTGTACTATACTTGATGCGTCTATTATTTGTTTTGTCTTATCATAAAGTGGTAAAGTCTATTCCCTAACGACACTTTATATTTTTGGGTAGTTAACGCTGTCTTGTTTTAACCCAATTCTAATAGGTTTAAGTTCTTTTATAGCGGGTACACTACAACATGTACTTTCTAGTTTCCTGTACGCTGGCTGTTGTGATGTCATCGAGGGCCTTCAAGCACTTTCAAGCTGTGTGAAACAGCTTTCATCTGAAATATCCCCGACAAATTGTTAAAGTGGTGGAAAAACGTTCTGAAGTTCCATAGCACAGACGTGTCTCCGTGTGTATGTTTTAGGAGCCCTCACGCTGTTGGAGTGCGCGTCCGTCCCTATTATGGCTCTAAAAAAGCATTACCGCTTTTAGCAGAGCAGACATATCGAACCGATAACTTCGCTATATCGAGGGTTTACCTTGCTTTGACCTCCTCGAGAGCCTAAATGCTGACCGTCTACGGCTCACGAGCCCCTCCTCATAACAAAACGTAAGTATAGCACGGGTTCAAACGTCAAGCAGTCACTTTACAGCATAGAACGGAGGTCGGTACACTTAACACTGAAAGCGCTTCAGCTTGTGTGTGTGCGTGCGTGTGCGTGCGTGTGTGTGCGCGTGCGCGCGTGCGTATCTGTGGGTACGTGTGTGTTCGTGCGTGCGTGCGTGTGTGTGTGTGTGTGTGTGTGTGTGTGTGTGTGCGTGCGTGCGTGTGTGTGTGTGCGTGCGTGTGTGCAAGAATAATGAAGTCTGAATAATCAGGCATTTGTGGCACTATTGTTATTATTGTTGCTACTATTGTTATTGTTATAATTCTTGTTAATGTTATTGTGGAATTGTCAGAAGTGACAAACTAATGAAACAGCCCAGGTTCACAGATCGTTTCGAAAGGGGCGTCACGAAAGCTTGCTTTTGCCTCTGAAAGTATAGCAAATAGCGAATGCGCTGGATGAAACAGACAAAAATCAGAATACACAGGCAGTTACGAAAAAATATCGGAGTAACCACTCAAACTCAGGTAGCAGGTTACGCAGCAGGTTACGCAAAAAATAACAATAAGATAACAAAGAAAGAAAGAAAGAAAGAAAGAAAGAAAGAAAGAAAGAAAGAAAGAAAGAAAGAAAGAAAGAAAGAAAGAAAGAAAGAAAGAAAGAAAGAAAGAAAGAAAGAAAGAAAGAAGACTAAACTGAGACATTATTGCGTGTTCGCGCTTACTGGACGGCAAAAAGATGAAAATCGATAGGGGAAACCCGAGAAGAGAGCAGAAATATTTCAGGAGCCGAACTATGACCTCCGGTACATCAATATGGCGCAGAGGAAAGCAGAAATAAATCGTTACTTAACGAAGGTTGCACAAGGACTAGCCTTGCAGAACAGATGGCACAGAAAGGTAAAGCCCGATGGGGGGAAAAAGCGGGAAGAAAGCAACTAGTCAAGCAAAGTTGCAAGATCGCTTTCCCAACGATCCTTGACCCCCAAACGACCACCCACCTTTCTGCCCTCCTGTAAGGAAACCAGATCGAACATCGCTGACCGGGCACTAAGTTGGGGCGTCTGCCTGGGTGAAATGCAACGTAGTCGGGAATAGGAGCACATGGGGCCTTACTGCCAGTTCTTTACTTTACTTCTTTTACGGCTCCAGGTAAACTATGGCAAGCAAGCAAACAAAAAAAGAATGAAAAGGAACGCACGATAGGAAGAACCTATTTACAAAAACAAAGGCGAAGTTGCCCTAATTACACTCCATTTACTCAGACAGACCCGCAAGGGGATCGAACAATTTGGTGACGCAAGGGCAGCACCGCTATAGTGAAGGACAACGTGCGCACGCGCGAGGTCATGACCTGCTGCGTGAATGACTGATTGATTAGCTGCTTTATTGATCGATTGATTGTTTATTTAATGATCGATCGATCGATCGATCGATTGATTGATTGATTGATTGATTGATTGATTGATTGATTGATTGATTGATTGATCGATCGTACTCAGAGACAGACAGTACATGAAAATTTGGCCAACATGCACGTCATCGGCTTACTACAACGATAATTTGCCGATTGAGGAACAAACGACAAAATGTAACTAAACTTCTCAGCAATGAAGTGCTAGTAAATATCGTCCAGCTGTGTGGTTTCATTGGAAAAAAGATATAACAAGATACTGCAGACAGGCCAACAGATTGGAATGCGACATAGCAAACGAAGAAGGAAACGTAAGCGTAGCACATATTGGGGTTGCTCAATGATCAATGAGAAATCCGAGCTAATAGTGTTTAGGCGCCAAGTGGCTGTGGTAGATGCGGTGCTGAGGACGGAGGGGTATTTTTTTATCCGGTGAGGTTTCTAAACAACATTAAATTCACAGAGACTGAACCCGGTTAGTTAGCTTACGCCATGAAAGGGGAAAATAACACAAGGAGGAGGAGGAGAAGGACGACGACGAGGAGGAGGGTGGACCACTGTTGAAAGCTCAGCGAGTTTGTTACTGGCAATATGACACATGTTAACAGGGCTAAAGAAGACGTGACACAAGATTAACGTGGCTAAATAAGACGTGACACAAAACACGAAATACACAGGAGAGTCGCAAGTCCTATAGTAGATGTATACATAGTGGGATGACCCAGTCTTGGTGAAGTAGCAATAAGCGTTACGACTGGACAACACTTAGCGAAGATAGTGGGCAAAGAGTCCAGGCATACGCTGGAGACGCCGACGAAATGAAACGCTCATACCTGTCAAAAGACGGTCGCTGGCCGGCAAGAACAGCAAGTCACAGAGCAACAAGAGGTATTATTATTATTATTATTATTATTATTATTATTATTATTATTATTATTATTATTATTATTATTTAAAAGACACAGAGCCGGAAATAGGGAAGGAGCAGGCTGGCAACTGTCACCGAGATGGGCGCAAGGCTTGCCTACTCCGTGGGAAGGAGGGGATAAAAAAAAGTAAGTCGAAGATAAGGAGAAGGGAAGTAAATAATAATAAGAACACAGCGAGAGGTAGAAGCGCTAGATAAACAGCGATGGCTTAAACATCGAGAAAGAAAAAACTAAGGACATTCTCCAGGTAGTGCTGTTATCACCAGCTTTTCGAAGTGCACTTGGGGCTAATTAATTCGCAATGAGCGCGCTGAATATTCCTTCCCTGTGAGCCTTAAAATAGCATCACATTTCAAGCACGCTTCTTGGGAGCGCCGAACGTGGGCCGCCCAGAGGCAGCAGGCCCTCTAAGGAGTGTCTATCTGTAGTGCAAACGACGAGGCCTCTAAGTGATGGTGCACGTCGAAACCCGCCTACACAAACCTCCTTAGTTTGATAAGAAGCAACCTGCTTTATAAATTAATTTAATACCTGGGCCCCGGATTTCACGTGTAAGTTTACTTTCTCCTTGTCTGCATCATTTTTTATCTTTTATTCGTTTACTCTTTAACACGTAAATATAAGCTTGAAACTCTGGCTTTCCCGCAGTATTAGACTTTATGAGGAGAAGCCAGCGCCTAGCGACCTCCCGATTTCCTTTTCTCTTTCTGCTGTTGTGCGAAGTTTTTTCCTGGCGTACTTACGACGACGAAACTCTCCGGATCACGGGATCTCACAGAAAAATAAAGAAGAGGGAGAGAGAGGCATCAGATTTATTTGCAGTCTAGAGTTTCTCCTCAGAATGAATACGAACTCGATGCACCTTTCACCGTCACACAGCGCATCGTATTTCCATATTGAGAGGTGAAGGCATCAAGTAAACGCAGCCTCTTTTCGACTTCTCTTCTCCGAAAACGGCCATCGTCACGTTATGCCAAACGAATACACCCGATGGGTCAGGAACAAGACGGCAACGACACTCTTCCTTTTGTACCTCATCTATCGTGCTGCTTAATGTCGCGTCCATGACGCAGAAAACGTGGTTTCGGACAACTGCGTTCCAAATTTCATATTTCTCACAATTGTATTCGTGTACTTTGACAAGAGGCAACAACAATCGGTGAAATTCTTAATCGACCCTAGAAGCAACACACACCTAAAAAACAGAAAGGAAAAGGTAAACGAACGGACAAGCGAACACACAAACAAATGTGTCGAGTATTATTTACTCCTGCCAACTGAAAATGATTTAGACGGAAAGACTCGCGGCATGAGAAGCGCACTAGAATAAAGTTAACCTAAACACGAACAAGAGTTAGTCGTTTACCGATAAAAAGAAAGAATTCCATTCGAAAATGAACTGACGTTCATCTTGACAACTTTTGTGAGTTTACGGCAGGTTGCTCAATAAGGGCTCAGACGTGCGAAAGTACTGCACTATGAAATCCTGCTACGTTCGACTGAAATCAATGACGCCGCAAACAGGACGCCAAATTGAAAAAGACGTCGACGTAGACACATTGCCCAACGTTTCATTTCCTGCGCAGCGAAGCAAGCGGCACAATACGTACAACACGACGGTGGCGTACGACGCAGGCCGCGGTGGAGAGATGGACGGTCGCAACAGAGCGTTTTTAGAGTTTCGTCCATTTGTATTCACTAATAGTTATTCATTGTCCACCAGCTAAACAGAAGCACGTACATTTAAAGCGCGCTGAAACGAAAAGCACAACATGACCAACAAAGACAGAAAAAGAACTGTAGGGGACAAAGCGCGGACAACGATTTATTTTCGTCTCTGTTATCAGCTGCGCTTATCACTTCAGCCCGCTTTAGGAAGCAACATAGGCCAACTAGCAAAGCTCACAGCTTGGATGCTACGTGCTCGAGGAACCAATTTTACCACTCTAAGTCATCCTTAGCATTCACGTTTCTAGCATCCATCGAAAAGCCTTAAAGCGCACGGAGGAATGACGCTGATCCAACAGGCCATTTTTCAGACAATCTCTCGGACAACTTCTACTCTTCCTTCAGCCCGTTTTCCCTCTCGAACACTCCCTGTCAGCACCTCCTTCCATTTCCACCATGCGGTGGTCATCAGGCACTGTCGTCAGAACAGTCAGAAGGCGGCGACAGCGGCAGCTAATGACCGCAATGCTTCTTGCGTTCTCCTGGCCCGGCAGAGTGAGTGCAAGCAGGTCGACACGCAAAAAAAAAAAAATAACGATAGCGGGTAGTTACTGGGTGTCGTTAGCGAATCCTTCAACGTGTGGCAAGCGACGCTTGAAGCACGCACCTGGAACCCCGTCAACCTTGCGCCGTGGCGTTTTCTTTTTTTTGTAGTTGTAGCTTTATTTATGACTGTCCTCTCGGCGCGGCACGTAGTTCGAACCGGAAGGCCACGAGCGGTGTGCGCCGTCGGTGTTGTTTACGTTCAGGCAAGGACGCGTCTGTCCGGGGCCACTGTAAATAACGACCCGTTTCCCAGCGCGCGTTAGAGAAAGTGCGTTAAGCTTTAGTCAGGCAAAGGAGAAGCGCGTTAGCAGCATCTGCTCTGATGGAGTTGAACAAACGCCGCACCACGGTAATCAAATATATATATATATATATATATATATATATATATATATATATATATATATATATATATATATATATATATATATATATATATATATATATATATATATATATATATAAACACGTTTCTGTCGAGATACCGATAGGCCGGGTAGCAGCTACGCCAAACCCAGGGGCCGTCCAAAACATCAGGCTTCACTTCAAAAAAGGACCTCACGCAAATGTAAGAAGTATCATTACAAAACCTTGTGCAGTGCCCGTAGTTTTTGTTTCAGGAGTGCAGGCAAAATTTAGTGGTGACATAATCGTAGCGGCACGACATCGTCCTTCTTTTTATGAGTGCAGGGAAGCTTGGCACCACGGCTGGTAACAGCTAGTCATTTATTTATTTTTTTTCGCTCAGTCGAGCAGTGCATGGCCAAATGCATAGCTAACTTTAAAAGAAATAACAGTATTAATGAAATAAATATTAAAATCTGCAGACGCAATTGCTTCTTTTTCGCTTAGCCCAGCAATACATAGGCAAACGTAGGCCCGCTAAATTAGGCCTATAACAATGGAACAAAACTTAAATGTCTGATGGTGCTTACACATAGTTCGAGAAAATATGCAACAGGCACATTGTACACATAGCGCGAGTATGTAGAGGAACACGATATTTGAGTTTAATGCTGGCAACGTGTTCCTACTCTAAAATAATATTCCAAGAGGAGTATTTTTCAGCGAGAAAACAATATACGGAATGTGTATCGGTCAGGGTAGGTAGACACAGTTAATTAGAGTGCAAACAGAGAGGCTGGCAGTAGTATACCTCTGGCTTGCTTCCTTTTACCGATATGCAAAACATAAATTTGCAATAAAGATGACTGAAATAAAAGGAAAAGAAAAAAATATTGATAATAAAAATGACACTTAAACACGCGTGAACCCTAACACCGACAAAGAAAGAAAAAAAGTGAAAGAACGATCATGTGCATAATATTGTCCCTATTATTTCCAGGAACATCCCCACATTTAAAACAAGCGTTTAAAAAACAATCGGCAGTGGGCATTTGTGTTGTCCGTTTTCGTTCGTCTTTCGACTTTATTTTATATCTTTCACTAGTTGCTATGACGTTGCGCTGCTGAGTACGAAGTCGCAAGTTCGGTTACCTGCCACGGCAGTCGCATTTCGACGGAGGCGGGATACAAAAACACTCGCGTGCCGCGCTTTGGGTGCACATCAAACAACTCCAGCTGATCACAACTAATTCTGGAGTTCTCCACTATGGCGCCACGGATGACCTAATACGTTGTTTCGGAACGTTAAGCCCCGGAAATGATAAGAACTCTTATTTTTTTAAACCTTTTTATTAACTCTTTTTTTTTTTTACCGGCGAGACGAACAGTCTCGGCGCGCAGTTCCATTTCTTCTATCTTTGTTTACCCAAAGGACCCGTTAGAGAGAGAGAGGGAGCGAGAGAGAAACAAGCTTTAATGGTATGCTGGAGACGTTAGCCTTGCCGGTCCTCTGACATGCCACCCCAGGTGCTGGGTGATGATTATGATATATACAGTGATATACACGGCCCACTAGGGCATAGAGGGCAGTTTTGTAAAAAAATGGGAAATCATGATAAAAATTCGCAAACCGCAGAAGTCGAAACGATACCAAGGTTAGTGTAAGAAAACGGAGAAGGAACATAACATATCCCGCACATCAAAACCTGAAATATTATTCCCTTTACAAAGGGGAAATATTTGAAAGAAATAAACGACACCAAGTGCACGTGATCGAAATGCACCGGATAACGAACTCTGCTTTTTCAAGCGAAATCAGAACCCAGAGGGAAGAAAGAAGTGACGCAGAGAAGGCAGAAATAGAAAATGTGAAGATACGTACCGATGTCGATACGGACAGGACCCAGTGAGCGCGTCTACGCGAAGTTCGGTTGACTCGAACACTATGTCCTGCTCGGTCAGCGGAACCGAAACCTACCGGCCACTCCGGTGGACGCCAGAGAGAAACTTCCTAACGTCGTTTCGCCTGTCTAGGGAAGAGTAATGGGGCGGTCTAGGTGCGGGAGGGGTGAAGAAAACGGCCCCAACGAAGTAAACGAGATAAGAGAGTGAGAGAGAGCGAGAGGCAAGCCGAGGAAAGGGGAAAGCGATGCTTACCGACACGGAAAGTAAATGACACTAACGAGAGGGACAGACACACAGAAAAAAGTACAAGTCGTACAAAAGTAAATACAAAAAAGGAAAATAGGAGAGAGACACGGTCACCGGACGCTCGCAAATGAATGTCGCGGGAAAGTGCCGAGAGAGCGAAAGAAAGGAAAACCCCGTTAAGAAGCGGGCGGCGAAAACTGGCTTGCCAACGCAGCTGGCAGGCACAGGTGTGCAACACTCGTCAAAAAAGAAAGAATCCGCTAAGAACGCGAATGTTTCCGAGTCCTGCTTGAGTCGTGATCCGTCCATTGAACTTCTGGCGGTGTAGAAAGGATCCAAATGGTGAATACGAAGTTACATGTCTCTGTTTCTCTCTCTCTCGGCCGCTACCGAGCAGAGCGAATGCAAAAGGAGGTCGATAACAGGGCACCGAGTAAGATGCGTTTTCTTTTTCTTTGGACGAAATAGCTTCACCGCTTGCACATCCTTCTGGCTCGATGCAGACTGCTGTCGCATATGCTCCTACAACTGCGCTCGCCAAGGGACGTCGGGCGCTGTTTGCAGCGGCTGTCACAACAGCCACACACGCTGGTACGGTGACAAGTCGCCCACTTGTGCGATCTGCCCACCCTTCGGCAGCGCTAACGAAGCTATGAATGGTACTCTGGGAAGGAACCGTGTAAAGTCAGGAGGAAGGTATTTGCAAGAAGCCACGAACCAAGAGTGCATGAGACTAGAAAAATGCTTGTAATGACAGCAGACGGGCCACTGCCGAACGGAGTTTCAGGAAACGTAGTTTGTTGCGTCACCCAGCAATGCGAGCAGTAAATGCAACACCGACTGCTTCATCGCTAACGCAGCAGACGTCACGCAGAATTATTCAGAAACTGACGCAACCAGATTTCAAACACTCTCGTTTCACGCGAGGATGCTAAGAATAGGGCCAAAGAAAATATCGGACTCAGTCGGCTTCAATTCATGCCGTGCCAACGGCTTAGGGAAAAGTGAGAACCTGATGTTCTGCTATGAGAACTGGAAAGAAAATAAATATTCAACAGACAATCGCTTTATTGTGAAAACCTACTTATGAGTTATAGCCGCTTTCTTTCAATTTCCTGTTTTCGGGTGACGGGACCACAAACACAATTTTTTCTGTTTCAAGATTCTTTAGTCGCGTGAGCTGCAGTGACCGGCCCTAATATGTACGACTTCTACTATGTGTTCTACTTTATTGTTTGACATTTGTCACTTCGCCTCTTTCTTTCCTCTTCCCTGCCCTTGTTCCTGTCTTCCATTTATAAGTTCCTGGCTGCTCCTTCTTTCTGAAGAGTATAGGCAGGGGTTGACAAGCCGACTCTTACGACACGCCAACCCTTATGTTATTGCCCGCACTTTCATACAAAGAAAACGTCACTCCCCATTCCATTAAGCTAGTAAGGCGTTCAGCGTGCATCCGTGAAAAACGTACTGCAAAAGCGAACCTGAATATCCATCAGTATAGACAAAAAAGGAAGCAGGTACTGCGTTTCCGGTGACGTAGACAGGCCCATGTGTGCGGGTTTTTCGTGGCGTAATCCGCCTTTTCATGGCGCGACGACGCATGCGCTCTGCCGCGAAACGTTTTGAAAGGATCGCGCGCGTGGCCGCGCACCGGGAAGTCCTAAAAAAAAAAGAAAAAACCTCTCAGCCGCACGCTTCTGCAAACACTCGTGCTGTGTACCGCGTTGAGACTGCACTATAGCAGCTCGACGTCGTGGGGTGCCGAAAACGTGCGTAGCGTAAGACTGCAACTCCACTTTGAAACGGAAAGCGGCCAGGGCTTCGTCCGAGTGGTCCGGAGTACACCGTGAGCCGTGTAGTTTCCGCCCTCACTTGCTGGTAGTGGCAGCGCGTGCCTTACTTCGCATACTGGTTTAAGGCGCCGCAACACTGGGTCGATACGAGACCGACAAGACGCTCACGCCAGCGATAGACCGTATATTCAGCAGAGTGGGCCACTGAAACCATCATACCAGACCGACAACGACGCAAGCACATACAACGTAACCGACGAGCGCGAGTTGTCGCACTGCGACGGGCTTTCTTGACGACGGCACCGACAAAATCGGCGTGCCGACCATCGTTCAACCAAACCCCGCTCGATCGAAACCCACAACACGATGGCGACAGCGCCTTCGCTTGTATATATAATTAATCGCGCTCAAAATGAGTCAAACATGCCTACACAGTTGAAATGCACAAGCTTCAACCCTCTGAAGCCAAGCATATGAAGCCTGAGTCAATGTTGATACTGATCAGCGAAGGTCAAGCCTGGTGCCGTGGAGTTCGTGCGCCCACTACCGACGGTGCTAAACTGAAATGTAAGGAGTGACGACGAAGGAAGCTGATGTCATAGTTCAGTTCTGGCATTAGCGATTTGAAATCAACTACACTTCACTTCGCACGGCGCGTACGCAATGAGCGGCAAGCGGCGACATAGCGCTGTGCCAACATCTGTACGTTACCGTATACACCGCCGGTCGCATTCGCTATACGTTGATGGGTGGGTCTGTGCGTGTTGTTATGCTGACACATTTCTCAATTACAGATATTCGCTGTTTACCTCTGCGTCAAACGGGAAGAAAGAGACGGTGCATTCGGTATACAGCTGCAAAACAAACCGTCTCACTCAGGTATACCAACGGTGTCAGTGATGGCATCCGCGTTTTCGCGAGAGAACAACACAGTTTATAAATGAGCGCTTATGCCGAGCACAGTTTGATCTAATAATGTTTTATGGCACGCGGAAACTTTAAGTATGATAGAGTTAAAGAAAAGCGAGAAATCCGTAATAAATTATTAGCCCGTAATATATGAATCTGGATCACAGTTGTCGTTGTTTAAAGGGACACTAAAGGCAGATATTAAGTCAAGCTATAGTGGCAAATTAGTGCTCGAGAATGTCTAAGGCGTCAATATTATGCCGAACAGAGCCTTAAGAACAGAGAAATTGAGGTTAATGCAGGTCATGATTAGGTACTCCCCAGGGACATTCAAGTACTTGCTCGGTGATGAAATCACTCTTAAGGTAAATTATATCACTAGTACAGAACCACTCATTGCAAAGAAAAAAAAAGAAATTTTCGTATTGTAGTATAAGAAGAAATAAAATGCTACTTGTCCAGTTCTATTTCATATTTAGAAAAAAGTACCGATTGAAGTTACCCCTGACAATGACACGGGCGGTCGAGAGGTTTCTTTTTCACTCGACTTCACGCTGCCCACGGTTTCGCGTTTCGGTAGTTTCGGTATCGCGTAATGCTGTGCTGGTTTTGCTGGCTCGCGAAACTCGCACAAACTGCAAGTAGCAGAGAATTCAACTTTCATGTGATGACGCGGGATGCCCGAACGGTCTACGTCACTTGACCAAAAAGCAGCTGCAGCTGCGAATCCGCCGCTCTGTCTCAATTGGCTCCGTGCCGCCGTCTGTCGCACGCCGTTTTACTCACCGATGGCAGCAAAGGGTGGTGATGGCGTATGCAACGTCACCACTCCCCCGGTTGGGTGGCGGCAGATTTGAAATTCGAAAAATGCTTTCGGACCGCTCATATGCAATTTTCTCGTGGACTAAGTCTTTCCTTGGCACGAAATAAGCGTTGCGAACTTTCTGGAATGGTATTTAAACAGTCTACGTCCACTTAATATTTGCCTTTTGTGTGCCTCTAAGTGGTTCAGCCGCTCATATTGACTCGTCTCAGGGCGGAACAACACGTTACATATGCGCAGAAATGCATGCTTCGCTACGTTTTGACAATGTTTCATATCAATGATGCATTTTTTCTACAAAATTTGACGCTAACAACGATCTGTGGCTGTAGATGTCGATGTAAACATGTGCACCGCTTTGATAAATCCGACGCGGAAGGCTGCGCTCGAAGACTTCGTGAATATGCGAAATGTCTGAACGATGTGTAAAAGGAATACTTAAAGCGAGCTCCAAGTGCAGAAATCACCGACAACGAACTCCAAAGCAGCCGTGCCGGCAAGCGGAACTCAGCGTGCCTTTATCGGCCACACTCTTTGCGCAACAGCGCACTCAGGCCTGCTCACCGAGTAGCCGGCGAGCGCTACATTTCCAGGAAAGACATGCTGCTCCGGAGAAGCCATTAACGATTCGCGATCCACCAAACGCACAACCGACGCGCACTCAACGTGGGCGCAGGTAAACTGATCAACCGGTGAATATTTGCCCCGGCACCCTTCCAAAACGTTTCCACCGGCGCGCAGCAGAGGGCAGCACAGGGAAATGAAAAAAAAGGCGGATTGCACGCGTGTTTCCATTTCTCTATCACCGTCAACTTTCCGTCCCAGCTGAAAAAAAAAAAAAGAAATTGCGCGAGCAGCGACACCCAAAAGTTCGGGAGATCGAGCAGTGCTGTCCTTCTCAGCCTCGCGGGTGAACTAGAGGTCAAACAAAATTACGGAAGGGTCCGCCCCGACGACGAAGGAAACCTTCCCTTGGTCGACAATGAATGAAATTAGATGCGAGATAGAAAAGAGTGCCAAGGGGAAATGCATTGAGACTATCGAGGCTATAGTCCGGTTGGCTACCCTGCTCTGAGGGCAAAGAGGGGAGTGAAAAGAAAATGAAAAGCAGGCGGGAAGAAACGTTCACTGTGGGCGCGTCACACACGTGCACAAGCGTTCAGCATTCAGCATTTCACAGACGATCGCATAAGCTGGCGAACACGAAGAAGTGCAGCAGCGCGTTCGTTCGAGCGTGCCCATCCGAGGCTTCAAGCGAAGACCATGCGGCACGGTTAGCAGGAAATTTTCGGCAGCCAAAGTAACAATTATTTGTCGGTAAATATTCGAATCAACGTCGACGGCATAAACCGACCGGGAGAGGTTACCCGCGATATAAAGGCAACACGTAATATAACGAATTTTGCGTGGAAAATGGGACGGATATGCTGTTTTTAGTTAAAAACTAAAGATGGCTCCTCACAGATTGCCTGGCAAGCGATGTCGGGTGCAAAAATATGATATACAGAGCGATATATTTTCCATTTAACTAATGTCGCGCGGACACATGTGAGAACGTTTCACACAGAGCCTTGTTAAATCATTTAGTTTCCAGAAATACTACGAGCGACTTCACTGCAGCGCAGGCGCTTGCAGACTAATACACAATACCATCAACGTTACATTGAATTACCATAATTAATAGCTTCAAAGCTAACCACTTCAAAATATGGTAACTGTTACCAAAAATTGCTCTACATCGAAAAGAAAAGAAATGAGAAGGAACTAAATGAATCTCAGTACTCCAAACATAATAGCTACGACTCTGCTATAGAAATAACTTACCTCTCAGGGTTAGAGCGGAAAAAAGATACGGAGTGGTGAGTTCCGAATTACCGTTGAGGGCGTTCATGTGACGGCGCAGTGTGCATTTTACACGAGTACTTTCGAGATAAAATTTCGCAAAGGGTGTCTTAGTACGAACAGACACACTTGATGAATACTCAACATCGCGCACAGGGAGTAAGATTGATCGTCATTTTTATACATTAATATTACATCAGAAAGGTCCAGCACATCCCCGATAGCAAACACAAGTAGCGCTCAATATGAAAGGAGAGAGAGAAAAAAAAGATTACGCGTATAATAAAAAGACAGAGAAAAATAAAATGAAATGACACGACCTGAAGAGATAGCTGCTAACAAAAGCACCGAAGCATCAATTTATGGCAGGACAGACGCACGGTGAGAAATGAACGAAAACGACCCCCTCCTCTACCCCCCCCCCCAAAATTTCTAGCCACACCCTCTGGGATTATGATTGGTGAAGGCACACGACACCACGGCTGTGTCATTAGCGAAAGTGCCATCTTCTGTATATTTTGATGTTTACTTCACCTTTCTTTAAGTTGAGCGATAGCGCACTGGGTAGCGCACCCGCCATTGATGAAAAAATAAATAAAATAAAAGAATTAAAAATATATTTCTTTTTTTTTTCTCCCATCATTCATTAACTGCTTTAGGCTGGTTACGAGCAAGATGGTGACACTGTCTCGGGCAGCCTCTGTAGCTGACGGAAGCGAGTTAGTTAGTTAGTTAGTTAGTTAGTTAGTTAGTTAGTTAGTTAGTTAGTTAGTTAGTTAGTTAGTTAGTTAGTTAGTTAGTTAGAGTTTAATGGCGCAAAAGCGACTGTACGGCTACGGTGCATCAGCCGCGACGTTATGCTCAATCAAGAGTTTTGTGTCACCAGAACTGCTTGTTGGCCTAGATGGTGCTTGCTAAAATGCATGTCTTTTGCCGCATGTTAAACTACACACAAAAAGAAAACACGCAGGGGACAACACGGGAGGAAGCTTATTACATAAAATAAAGAAAGGTTCAAGTTGTATTAGCGATACATCTGTTTTGCTCTGCAAATCGGAAACGAAATTGTCCGACCACTGGATAACATAGCATTGACATTTTTTTGCCGTGTTGGTAACTGACTTGGAAGGCATATTTAGCGCCAGCGAACAAGGATAGAAGGGAGACGAGACCACAATGCGCTAACTTCAAGTTGGTGTCGTCTTTCTTCTATCCTTGTTCGCTGGCGCTAAATATGCTTTCCAAGGGTGCTATGCAGGATGCGTCGAGTTTGGCGAAACTCGGTATCTTCACGAGCTCTGGCGACACCCCAAGATGAAAGCACGAATGGTACCGAGACACAGTTTCATTTTCCAGTTTCATTGGTTGATCTAGATTCACTCTGGCTGGCTATCATTCCTTGGGCGTTGCCTTCTGGGCGGTCGACAAACTGGGGCTCATGTGATCATACCGTCGGTATGATCACATGATCACATGATCACATGATCACATGATCGCACGACCATGATCACATATGATCATGGTCGTGCCTTCTTTCACTTGTTTGTCGTTCCACCGAGTGCATTACATGCAGAAGCAAGTTGTAAAACAAATGCATTTAGTACAATATTATTAGTTACTTTAACGTGGTTTAGAAGCATTTTGAAGCTTACGAGATGTGCACTGAATGCGTCTTAGACTAATTTGTAATTTAGTACGCTTCGCATTATACCACGAGGGAGCGCTGTAGTGGCGTCATCACATCCATTCACCGGGCAAGCATGGCGGCTAAGCATCAGAGAGGCCCAGTGTAAACAAACCCGTACAACGAGCTTGCAGTGCGCGACGTAGTGATCAGGCTCGACGAAGGCCACTATTTCTTGGATAGTTCTGTTCCTCCGTGGGCAATCTTCCCGTGCACCCGGTAAGACTGCCAATAGCTTCGGCGATTTTACAGATCGCAATGCGCACCTACTGTTCACGGCGAAGTGCTGAAGAAACAACTTGTCCGGTGCTGCTTCTGCGAGTGCGCCGAGTTCCTCCACTCTGCCTGACTGCGAGCGTCACGAACATTACATAGTGTGGGAAAAAGGTAGACATCCTATATAGCTACAATGCGACGAGGTGGTACCGACGATGGATCTCGCTACCAACACAGTGAAGGAGACTTCGACAAACTGCAGATAAGTATATTTCTACTGTTTCATATTTAGCATAATAAGAGTGCACGGATTAAGTCACTTTCGTAGTAACGAACTGAATATCCAGCAGTTTAAAGAAGGCAGTGAGAACCAATGAGTGTTCGTGTTTTATGTGCAAGTGGGCCCGCGAAAATATGGAATAGATGAAGGTAACCTTCACTAACTTGGTGAGGCAACAGAAATTCATGAGTGACATTAAGCTAGAAAATTTATGGAAGAGTATCTTTATCCAAGTGAAATATCAATAGCAAGTACTGATATAAAGGAGGAAACTTATACAGAAATTTCATGGGTTGAACAGCACATGGAAGGCATTACCGAATCGTGATCGCCACGTTACCGCTATTCTTGAAAAAAGTCTAGAATCATTGCATTCCACCGGTTATGCAATATGGGACATAAACCTGGAGGTTAACAAAGAAACTTCAGATGTCAAGGACTGTGTAGAAAGCGAAGTAACAAAAATTGTTGCAGATAGCATTAAGGCAGAAAGACAGTGGCGTAGTAAACCGTGGCAACTGATATGCTAGTTGAGATTAAAAAAGAAAGGAATCGGCAGGCAGGCCATGCACATATTCGATCACTTGTTGCCAATTCATATCAGGTGATTACATAAGCATTACAGAATGAATGTCAAGGAGAGAGAACTACAGCCAAGGATGGTAGAAAATTGCGTAATGGGACAAGAATATGATGTTTGCAGGCATAGGATGCAATCAGCTCGTATAAGACGGGATTGTAGGGTGAGGCATTTGTTTTGCAGCGAACAAAAATAGGTTTGTAGTGCTGACAGTAGAGACTCGTGAAGGTGCAGGGCTACCTCAGCTGCTGGCACACTAATCAACATGACAATTGGCTCTGAAAAAGAAAACCCCAGTTTTGAAAAATAAAGCAATGTTGTCCCAACGCATTGTTTTACTAAGCATACTACACTAGAGGCTTCCACATTTAAGGGCACTAAGTACTAATAGTGCAACGAGCATTTTTCTTTGTAAATAATGGAATTGTACGTGGCTGATTCATTCCAATACACTTTTTTGCAGCAAAACATTCTGCTGCTGGAGCCACTCAATCGCCTGGTGGCAGTAGGCGAGCGCCAGGCACGTGCTCTTGAGAGTGTGGCAAAGGTCCAGAGGGCTGCTCTGCAACAGTAGTATCGGTGCCCTCACTGCTGTCCTGTCGAGCCCACAGAAGGCACCTTATAAAGGAGCTTTCAGTTTAATATTTTGTTTATTATTCAAGAACATGAATAAAATTATTGCAGTAAACATTGTGCTGTGCATATTAGGAGACTTATAACATGCACTTTGTGTCCCTTCAAAATAGGCAAAAACGTAAGACAACCTGTGCCACTCTTGGACCATGTAAATAAAAAATACACTAATGCAGCATACACGTCATCATGCTGTTTGTTCTTTCTATGTGCAAGAATACTGTGCGTGTTCATTAGCCACAAGATGAACGGTGTGTGTAATTCACAATGAAGAAAGGAAACAGCAGGAGCTTAATAATGCTATCACCTATAGACTGTGCATATGACTGCAACACTCCCCGATTCAAATGTGCCATTACATGCATGTTCGATACCACATATTCTTTAACATTGTCTTATAATTGCATGTACCATATTTCACACATCTTAAGCCCTTGCATAGCACACTTCTGATGTATCCATTTCATAGGCCAAATAATTGTACACTTTGTCCTTTTGTGTTGTATGAAAAGCAGCATCCTTTAGAGTCGGATAAAACTTCAGAAGACAGGAGAGGCCCCACCCAGATGACCAAAGCGCAGCAGCCGATTGCCTACACGTCTAAAGAAATAGTCCCTCTCCAACGAGCATTATTAGTCTGTCTGGCGGCACGATATCAGTCTCGAGTGCGTGCCCATTGGTGCAGGCTTGTGTTCACCTGCCTTAAAGTGCAGATTCCGCAGCCTCCTAAAGTTGTATCCGACTATAGAAACACGTAAGGCCTTGCACCAGTTGCATAGACTTCTGCAATTTGATAGCACACAATGATCAGGAGCAGAAATCTATAAAGGCATCCAAGCAAAGCTGGCTGACCACACTTCCATTATGAGGGGCTGAAAAAGGTCTCGCCAAATATTCCCATGACGTCCTTGAAAAAGAGGTGGTGTTTGGCACTTCTTTAGAATCAAAAACAGATTACACTGAATGCTGTGTAGCACGTCAAAACAAACTGAGCTTGGTTATTTGCACAGCATGTAATGGGAGGTCGAGCTTCACATAGGAAACAAACTGCTCTGTCCAGTACAATTTTGAGGCCGGTATGGCACCTATTATGGCACCGGTATGGCACCTATTATGTCAACAGTGTCTATATACAAATTACATTTTTCACAGGCCATTGATTTCGCCATTATTTTTGTGTGATGGTTCTTTCAATCAGCGCTTGTATTACATGAGCAGTTGGATTTGAAAGCAAAGCTTTGTTTGCAAACCTTCCGACTTCCATAAGTGTGTGGCAAGGCACTGGCATGTTGTCGAATAGCTCACACTTCCTCGGTCCTGCACCAAAGAAGCCCAATGCTTTATTTTAAGTTGGATCGCACAACAATTCAACGGCACACAAAGAAGTGTAACACACACAGCAAAGCATTCTGCTGTGTGTATTTCTCTTTGTGTCCCGTCGAATTGTTGTGCAATTAAACTTCAAGCTTCTATACCAATACACCGTCTTCAACCTCACCAATGCTCTAGTTATTAGGCCACAATGGTGCACATCTTTGAAATTTCCCAACACAAATTAGTTCTCCGAAAAATCACAAATGTTAAATTTTGCAGCACAGCTGTATGTATGAACGTGCCATATTCTTTACCACTAAACTCACAGGAATCAAAGAGGCAAGCATTAACCAGCCTTGCTGCTGCCGTTACCATTATCATCATGACACCAATGGAAAGACAGTGCCACGTTTCAGTAAAGGGAGTGCTGGAGGGAAAGGAGTGACAGCGAGGGCTTACAATAAAAATAACAGTTACGAGACATGTTCAATGCCAATATATGCTGCATGTCGCTCAGCCTACTTTGGCAATGCGGCAAGTGTTTACTCGTTTGGGCATATCACGTTTTGTGTAATCGTTGCTCTAAACCTGTACAAATGGGCTATTTGCTCTGCAAGTTTTATTTTTATCATGGTAGGTTAAAGACCCGCTTTTCATTGGCATCTGCACCACATTTCTTCCGATATGTAATAATGCCTTGGTGGTTGATGACATCTTCACGTACAGAGAGTTCTGCAGAGTATCGGATGTGCATTGTTCTAATGCTTAAGAATTAGAGCCCCATTATGAGACGAAAATATACAATTTATCCATCCAGAATAACGCCCCCCCCCCCCCCAAAAAAAAAAAAAGAAGATGCACTGAACCTCTGGCACATGCATCGACAGGGAACAGAGCAAACAATCTGAAGTATTTTCTTCATGCAAGCCAACACACTAAGATTCTCAATGCATTTTCATTTCGCCACAAATGCATAGGCACAACCGGCTTGGCGCAACATCCACATCTCGCGCTGCAACAAATTGTGCAATGCCTCGCTGTTTCATAGTGCGGCCGATAGATTACGCATGACCAAAATTCAGCATTGTGCATACTAAGTAACTTCACCAATGAAGAACCCCAAGTTGTTTACGAGATTAGGATTCATAGGTTACTTCACACAATTAGTGATATCCATTTATCTATTTATACTTAACACCTTTCCCAAGAAAGTGAGCCATTTGGAAGGCACCCTGACAGATAAGTAGAACAATCGACAAAAAGTGATCAACCAGCGAAAAAGTCTGTTAATCACAGTAACGCTGACATTGAAGGCGCCTTCATTCCTACGTACGTTCCGTCGACACACCCGACTACGTTCGTAATGTTCCCACGAAGTGGGAAGCATTCTTTTATATATGCCCGCTCCGCCGCAGTATTCTGGAAAGCTAGCCACCGCTTACGCACTGCCGCATCGATAAGCGCGTCATACACATCTCTGACACAGTGGCTAGCAGTAGTTTGATGGCGTCCGATGTAACGCTCGGCGCCGACGCTTCCCTGAAAACTCCCAGTCCCGTAGAAACGGAGGGCACAGATGACTTGCTCTACGACGGTGAGCGAATGAAGCCCGCCACGCTGTCTCCGCAGACGAGAGTCTTCGCCTAGCTCGTCACACAGCCAGCACACTGATGTCTTCGACAGGCGAAAATGACGCTGAAACTCCCCGTCGGTCATGCAGGCGAACGGGTCCGGACGGTCATACTGACGCTTGCTGCCGCTGGATGCAATGAAACAGGCTGCTGCCGCCGCCGCCATGTTCCCGAGTTGAACTCGGAGGGGGTTTCGCGATGTACGAGTTTAGCACGAGTTCGCCTGTCAATCAAAACCAGAGGTCACGCCCCGCGCGAGGCATGTAACTATTGCGCGCGCACCCACTACAGTTGGGCCACGCCCAACTTCCGGCAACAGCGACGCGGTGTCGAGCTGAGAGGCATCAACAATCTTGACCACCGACATAAATCACGCACAACGCACTGTCATCGGTGATGTACTGAGCACCACTATCGAAAACAAAGCGTTGACTGTCGCTGGCATACATCCTCTCGGGCTGAGATGGCCGCACAACACGGTTTCACTGCCTGCATTGCGGCGCGTAGCGCACAGTAAATAATTATCGGCACGTCACTGTAGGTGCTTGCAAGGCGTCGAGGCGTCGAGGGGGACGACGATGCTGAGGAGTGCTTATTGCAGCAGTCGTTTCAGATGGCTGCTCTGTCATCGGTGATGAAACGGAGCCACAACGTCGTGAACACGATCAGCGTCCGAGAATCGCTCGCTCTTCTAGGCCCAGTGCAATGGCATTTCTTCATCACAAGCACTGCGCACTCAACAGTTCCAACACCTCTCTCCGTTCGAAATCTGATTTCATTAATGCACACAAGAGCCCCCACCTGCCAAAATGCGAGTGCTGCGGTGTCGTTACGATATCCATCTGCGATCACTGCTGGCTCCAGCAGAGGTAATCCGCAAGCACCTTCGACTGCACAACACACTCATATACTACGTACATGCGCTCAGAGGCGCCTTCACTGGGCAAGCGATGACAAGCGATGAATTCTGCCGCTGGGGAAGCACGCACGTTTCGCAATGTATCGCAGAGGCTTCGCGCACAAAAATAAAGTGGTACATTTTCACTGAACTGCGTCACCACGCACTCTAAAATAACATACCGCCATTTTACAGCGACAGCTGTTGTGTCGTTTGTAGTCGGTAAAGCGGGGGCCTTAAAGCCTAGTGAAGCGCCTGCGATGAACAGCCGTACCGCGGCGCTGCGTTTTTATTCCCCTAATAGAGAAAGAGTGGCCATGACCCTCCATGGATCATGACCGACTTTATTGAGAATAGCACTGCAGCGCCCCTAGGCGACTTATCACCGTATGAACGCCCTCGTGCGTGCGACCCGCTTCAATGTACCGCTTCTAAGCTTTCGCCTCCCTGTCGCCACTCACGGCAAGAAGTGCAAAATTTAATAATTTGCTCGATCTCCGTTTGTCATCACAAATTTCTAGCATTGAAAACGAAAAACAGATACCTAAAGAAATAAAAATGTGCGTTATTTTATTTGTCGTATTTTAGCGTATTCGTTTGAGTGAAAGTGTAGGTGCAAGAATGCGCCGCATGTACCCCGTTCGCATTCGATTGAGGATAGATAGATAGCGCCCGAAAGATGAGGCACGCCCTTGACGCGCCCGGGAAAGGCGTGGCAAACGGCTCACGGCAAGTGTGCTGACAGACAGCGGGGAAGTCACGGTATCGCTAAGTTGCGATAATCCGTTGATAACAATACGCGGCGCTGGCGCGTTTCGTTGTGCAGCCTTCTGCGCTTGAAACGTGGAAGCAGCGTGCCGCGCAGGGTGCGCTCATGTTGTCATACGCGACTTCTTGTCTACATATTTTTTTGCCTGCACCTTCGGCCCGTTCCGCGCTATCTCCGTTCACTGACTGCCGTCGAGCAAACTCGGGCAAAACTCGGGTGAACGAGAAACTCGACGCATCCTGCATAGCACCCCAAGTCAGGGTAACATAGGTTCATGAATAGCCTGCGCATGCGTGTATGTGTGTATATATTCCTAGGTCACCACCCAAAAGAAATCAGCTGGAAGCCTCCCGTCTTGTCCTCTATGTGTCTTCCTTTTGTGTGTTTTTTACCTTAAGGCAAAAAACATGCCTTTCATTAGGAGTTTTGCGAAAGCGATAAAAGGAACAAGACCTTCTGTCCCACTGTATTTACAAGACTCGTGGCCTCCAAAAACCTAGAAACGTCATTGAGGGGTAGTAGTGGACGCTCTGACAGTAATGAATGCGGATAAAGTGGTGTTACTGTTTTGTTGTAGTTCGTGAAAATAACTGTCTTTCTTTCTCGAACGCCCGACATGTGATTAAAATGTGGTTCACAGTGAGAGGTTCCTTTAAATTGTTCAGACTCCCCTTTTTGTTCTCCTCTTAGTAAAAAAAAAAACAAGAAACAATGTAACTCAACAGTGTGTGTGTATCTCCACGCGAAGACGACATAAAATAACTTCAATAGACCTTTCTTGGTGGCAACACGAATTCCATTCATGTATAATAGGCTTAACGGTTTGAAGTTCACCATGTACCCTGGAGTCCCACTCTTCCTGCCACTTTGAGTTGAACGGGATGCGACATCTGTGGATACAATCTTTGAAAGTCACCTTCATGATTAGTGACGTTTCGTGTGCCGCCATAGCTGCTAATTTATCGGCCCTTTCGTTTCCTGGGATACCATGCAGATGGCTCGGCAGTCAGGCCGGGCGTATTATTTTGCCATGTTCCTCTGCTCTTCACAGCATCCGCAATATGTCTCCTAAAAAAAGTTTACATTCAAATTTTAGATGTAGGGCCTCTAGTACGCTTGAGTAATATGTGTGTATAACAGCGCTTTTTGTAATTCCCTGACGCTAGTTCTTTTACGGCTATAAACAAGGCACATATAGTTCGGCTGTAAAATCCGAGACAAACTGTGGCAGTATAAAGCAAGATGACGGAAACGGGCGCAGACGGAGACAGGCGCCAAGGTTAACCAGAAATGGGTGCGGCTTGCTGCCTGCCCTTGAGGGTGTGAGAGGGATGTGACGAAAAAAGAAAGGGAAGACAGAAAGGAAGCAAGTCACGCACACTGAAGAGAGGCCGCTTGCGGCAAGAATCGAGCCGTTTGAACCAGCGGTTCTCGAGATTTTATGCCCGGCGGGCCCTTTCACCCGGTCTCATGTCGTTCAAGGATCCACGCGAGCAGTTTTCTTTCATTTTTGCTGATTTTTTTTTCTGAAAGCGGGTGTCATGGCAGTTTCGCTACTACTGAAAAGGTGCAAGCACATCAAGACCAATTCTAGCGTAGGAACAAACAGGGAGAAAGAAAAAGAGACGACAGACGAGCGCTAACACAGTACTTGTTTTTGTTTTTTCTTCTGCAAGAGCATTTACATTCAACGCTAATCGCGGTGTCACGTGCGCGATGCGTTTTTGTAAGGAAGCTTAAGTCATTGTCTGGATTTTCCATAATTTGCCAACCAACAAGACCAAACAAAATATTTTTAAATAATTTTGGTTTTTTACCTGTCCGATCATGAGGCACGCCGTAGTGCTGGCCGGGCGCTGTATTGTTTTGAACAGCTCGGGTTCTTTAAAACACACTCAAATCTAAATACACGAGCCGGCAAATATATTTATAGGCACTGTCTGTCCATGAAAGGAGCAGCAGGAATCACCCTTAATGCCAATCTTCTCCTGCACATACACTTTAATAATATAATAATAATAATAATAATAATAATAATAATAATAATAATAATAATAATAATAATAATAATAATAATAAATAATAATAATAATAATAATAATAATAATAATAATAATAATAATAATAATAATAACTTAGCTGGGACTCAGCCTGGCTGCGGTTGTAGTACGGATGTATTGATACGTAGCTGTCTGTTTTTACACTTCTTTCTCGCCTGTCTCGGGACTCTTTCTCTTTCTTTTTATTTACTTTTTCTCAAAGAATGCCATTTCTCGCACCATCGGAGGACCAAGTACTGGCCATCTGAGTCGAAAGCGGAAGCCCCCACTGCGCTGCTAAGGGCCCGGCAGGACAACCGCGCTGGCGCCTGGAGCTCGCCCGAGTTTATTCTATTGTCGACCTAGACGATCATCTTCTGCTTCGTACAAACAGTCCATAAAAAGTCTAGCGGCTGCCCTGGTAGTTTCGTGCTAGTTTTCACTTTGTCCGTGGGTCGTTAGCTATTTGGGCAGACGGCTATCGTCGAGTTTCAACGCGGCGAAACCTGCCTGTTAATGGGTGCGTGTTTTTTAATCTCTTTGGCACTGGCCTCCTTGGTTCCGGTCAACGACGATACTGATTGGACTCCTTGTTTGCACTTTCCGCCGGGGGGGGGAGGGGGAGAGGCGTGTTGGTACCCTTTTCCAGGACTCTGAGAGGCAGTTCGCGCAGGGGGCACAAGGAGATCAGATCGCAGTAAGTGCATGTTGCTGAATCAGTAATTGAGCAATGCGGCAGTAATTATTCGTGTAAGTAAACGCAATCTAACTCTCTAACCACCCTCACAGCTCCTTCGTTCCCCGAGAATTGGCAAGCGCGTTAGACATGCTACACTCAAAGACATCCACTGCACGCTACGCTCAGGCACTCATGCGCAATCACGCGGTGCATTCGTTACCGTCTTTGACTCGGATGCTCACATCTGCATTGCGAGAACGCGTAAAAAACTGAGTATAGTTTCTGTTTCCGACGTTCATTTTCATTTCAGTACAGCGTTTCAGCCTGTTAGCGTGACCGCGCGTAAAATGTTCATGGTCGGTTACACGTATCTTCTCGAAAAGTTCTTTGGCACAGAGAGTGCCTTATTGGCAGCGCACGACCGGAATGTAATGACGAGGCGACAGTTGGCAGATAATAACAGAAGCATTCGCGTGAAAACAATGAAAGCCTTTTGTTAGGCTCAACAAAAGTGTACTAGAACGGTGCACAAGAAATGTACGAAAAAACTGTACAAGAAGAACCTGCCGAGAATTCGAGTATAGTTGGAGCTGATGGAGCCAAGATATATAAAAAATCCGCTACAAATTAAGAGGAAGCTTTAGCTCGGGCCCAACTCTGACGCGGCCTATTCAAATACATGTAAAACGCAAAAACGTTTTTCTGAGATAACCCCTGGACTGATATTAATGAAATATGTTGCGATTGAGAGGGAAAGTTAAATTCCAGTGACCGTTGCAAGCGGAACTTCGATTTAGGGCTTGAATTTTGTGAAAAAGATTTTCAAATAATCGACTGTTTGAAAAAAAAATAGAAGCACGAAGTTTACAAAGTCACAGCTCTTCACCAAGAACAGATATCGCGGTTCTGTGAACGGCATCCATTAAACATTTCAAAGGGGACAAATTCAACACGTCATTTTACATCTTAGGTGAATCTGTTAAGTTGGTTACGAGAGTTCTGCAAAAGCTGTATTTCCATATTACACATTTTTTTCATATTCATGTGTAACATATCAATTTTGTCCGCTTTAGGTGTAATATTAGATGCAATTCAAATAATTGTGCTATCGTTTTGCATTGCTATGTTACAGAGCTGTAAACTTGATAGTTTCGTTTTCTGAAAGTTTTCGATTTTTGCCAATTTTTAATAAAAATTGACGACCTAACTCAAGAATTCGAAACCAGCAGTCACTAGATCTTAAGTTTTTCTTTTAAATGCAACAAACCTAGTCAAATTTGGTGCAGTGGTTGCCGAGGAAAACGAATTCTCCTTTTACACGTATTTAGATAGGAGCACCCAAGCTAAAGCTTCCTCTTAACGCTGGCGAATAGCCTGTCGCCGAAGCAAGGTGAAGCTAAGCGAAGCCATTTACCCATCTACATTCCGTGAAAGTGCGCGACAAAGAGAGCAGCCGAAAGGGCGGATTCAGCTTACGTGGTGGGTGGACGCCACTGCACAGCCTAGTGCTGCTATACGCCTACATGCACACGCTATACGTAAAGCACCCGACGCAACGCGCAAGGTTGTGAATGAGGCTCATTTATTGAATTGACTAGCTATTTTAATGCGCTCAGAATATGTTTCACGTGCCGTACGTCATACTATAAAGCTGTCTATACCTGCTCGAATTCCCACTCGCAGCTACGAGACTACGGGACGTGAACGGCAGGAGAAAAGTCGAAAGGAACATTGCGGGGTCATTACCTTACATATAAGCGGTTCCTCGTTGGCCAGCGTTCAAACACCGACTATCATAAATGCTAAACCGATTAGAGTGAAAAGGAGAAGATTGCCGCGAAGTTGGCGAATTGCAAATGTCAGAGAAGGTTCGCGAACAATTGCCGAGCAACCCCACAAAAAGGCCTATACCGCCGAACCGCTTCTTAGAGCACAATGAACAAGAAAGAAAGAAAGAAAGAAAGAAAGAAAGAAAGAAAGAAAGAAAGAAAGAAAGAAAGAAAGAAAGAAAGGAAGAAAGAGAGAAAGAAGGAAAGAAAGAAAGAAAGGAGCACAAGGGTAACAATACCCAGCACGCATTAACGGCTAAACAAATTACCGCAAGCGCGCGCGGAATGCTCCTAAAGCGACCTGCGCTCTTCGACGTCGCTTTAATCCTAAAGCGACATGCCGACGGACGGTGCGCGTAATGAAAAGCGAAGTTGTAGGAGGAGGTGCGCCGGGATCTTCAAAGTGGTTCCGAAATTTAATTTGCTGCTTCAGTGAACGTGTAGCAGTTAAAGAAAAAAGAAAAAAGGAAACAAAAAGAGGAAGAAGACAGGAACTTCACAGTGGTGCAGAGGATGCTTCGATTCCTACATAGCTGGCATTATTCTAGGATATATACATACGTGGTATAAGCATTTAGTCTGTCAATTTGGCTCTCGCCACCCGTCAAGACAGCACACATATAATGACGACTAAAGTCGCGAATGAACCGTCAGCCCGCCCTCAGAAATTTAGAATTGTGGACTCAAGCTGTTTGGGAACCCAAAAGAAAATTGCGAGCCGCAAGTGCGCATGCGCAGAACCCAAGCCAGTCGTGGGTTCTTGCGCTCGTGTTGACTCAAGACCAAAAAATCGAAAAGTAGCGTGGGTTCCCAAGCCGTCTTAAGTCGCCTTTGCGGGCGACGAGAAATCGCGAAATAGCTAGGAGAGCCGTATGAGCCGCAGCCATCCAAAGGCATTATCTCTCTGGCATTTATTGGCTTAAAAGAGCACTTAATTCATAGTACTAACCCATTGATTAAGTTGATTACACCTAATTGTTTGCCCCTTTTCTCTAAAAAATGCAGTCTGTTCGCTTTCACTTGTAAGAAAATCTTGTCTTCTTTTTGCTTTCAAGCACCTTTTTATTTTCTCCACTCCCGCGTACCGAGTGCTCGACTCAGCAGTCTGCGTTTGACCTAATTCTCAAACTCTGCTCCTCCTCTAAACGCAAGAGCAGCCTACCCAACGCGGCTTGAAGACCCAAAGTTTCGGGTCCCCAATTCTAAAGCTCTATTATAGTGTCACTGGGCCACGCTGACAGATCAGCGCGCGGTCCAGTCCGCGAGCGTAGCGTGCAGCATTGTGTCGCACGTGTGCACTTTGCTATAGCGAAGACGCGCAACCTATCTGCCGGCAGTAAACGACACGAACTTTCTGCAGTGCGTCGTCTGGAACCTCGGAAGCACAAATACAAGGAGCAAGGTGCACCATTGTGTATCTGTTGGGCTATGCGGACTTTTCTAATGCCCTATCTTACGCTGCTCTAGATCTTGAGGACCTGTGACGTTACTTTTTTATTTTACAATATATTTCTTATTACTATTGCCGTTATGCGAAGCCGAGTAGCCATCACCATTACAGGTGACTAAATCCAGGTGTCTTGTTTGGACTTCAACAATGATGGAGAGTTCTAACGTGTTCGCTATTCCGCTAAATGCAGGCAGATCGGATGGAACAGAAGGTGAGCGGAGCCGCGAACGGGAGTGGTCTGCACGGTGCATCCACCTGGTGGTGCAGAGCTCAACCAGACAAAGACAGAGCTATTACCGCTTTTAGCAAGTGTATTCTACCTCGCTGATGTCGTAAACTTTGGGCGGCGGCACAATGGAGGTTATAACAGGTAAATTAGGATCAAAGCGGGCAGCCCGGGCTGCCACGTTGGGAAAACACGGTATACGGTGGAGCGTTCCGGTAAACCTATACCGCAGTACGCTGAACTCCGCGTATGCGCAGTCGTGGCAGCCGGTATACGGTAACGCTCGACTAGTTCTTCTCATACTCACAATGTAGATCGTCATGCTGCTAACCACAGGTGCAACATTAGAGAATTTTAGAATAGGGGCCCCCAAACGTTTTGCGGCCAGAGAGCAAAAGCGTCGAAGCTACTGCGCAAGCGCGAAAGTCAAACTACGTTCGGGCTTTGTGTCGGGCGCGCTATTTCGCAGATTTAGCGGGAGCCCAAATAGCTGCCCCAAAAGCTTTGCGTCAGCAAACATGGTGGCACCCATCGAAGCGACGGCTCCAATCTACCACCAAACTGGGTTCGATTCGTGGTAATGCTTGAAGTTCGCAAGCTAGGAGAAGTGACTGCGGCTATCGCGTTTTCTCTACTGACGTGTGTAATGGAGACTGATTCATTAGAGACCGCCGATTCAGAATTCGAGTGTCGTTTCCATGGCTCGCAGGCCTAACACGACTTAACTTGGCAGTGAAAGCACGTAAAGTTGTTTTGTCAAATTGCTTGCAGCTTATAAAATAACATGCAAATTTTAATGAAACGCGAAAACACGAGAGTCAAAATTACTCTTCTTGTTTTTTTTTTTACTCTTGTTAAAAGATGGAATATTTGACTTCAATATTCACAATACCTTTTCTTTGACGCCGTAATGGCACTGAAGCGCAAGACGCTATCCGCAAACGCAAAGCCCTGTTCTGAAACTCTTCGCTCCTAAGTGCCCCAAAGCTCACACCAGCAAAGCTCTTTGGGGCCCAAAACAATTGGGGTCCCTATTCTAAAACTTTCTATTGCCAACATGCACGCTCAGCCACCCTTGTAACCAAGACGCAGGATACTCGTGCCTGGCACGCAATGAATATCGCAAAGAAAGACAGTCCCTGCCAAGATGACGGCGATGATTATATCGTGTAATGTATACTTGCCGGGAAGCGACGTATGCATGCATCTAGTCTGCGCAGGAATAGTTCAGGTGTCACAGTGTCAGCAGCACTGATCAACAATACACTCCCCTCGCCCTCCAAGTCCACTCCTTCGACAACCTCACCAATCATTTCCTCGTCCCCTAATGAGGGGGCAGTCGCGACGTCGAAGCTCCGACGCAGCGTGTGCGCAGAAAACGCGGCGGCGTGACGGGCACCGTTGCAAGGTACTCGTCGTTCCATTACACATACTCGTGCGTCAGAGGCGTGTGCTAAGAGGAAAGATGAGTAACCCCGCCCTCGCTCCTCCCTACTTTTCCCTCAGGGGACTGATACTTCCCACATAACTCTTGTTTTCCACCAGTACTCGCATATCACTATAATAGTTCATTCATACAACGAAGATAACTGTATTCCCCGGAAGGTTATCACTGACACCTCAGATTTATATCACTAATTGCTTTGAAAGGGGGCAGTGTTTTTGTTTTTATATAAAGTGTAGAAATGTCATATGTAACGTGTTCAAAAAGCTTACACACGAACAATCGCGAAACTACTCCAATGACATTACTTCAATTCCATGTTCACCAGCATTTGCAACAGCGGTTTAATACAGACCGCAAAACGTACACTTGGGACTACTTCATGCTTAAAAAACCGGCCACAGAACGATTACGTACACGTCACACTTCCATGCAGTTAAGCGCTAATGCCAAGTGAGGGCGCTGGCTAACACTCCCACGGTTATTTCTAGCATAAAACATAAATACCACACAAAGTGGATCGCAAAAATGGCGCCGCGGTAGTTAAGTTGATAAGAGCATCGCAGGCGTAATGCGACTCCTAAAGGCGCGCGCGCGCGCGTGTGTGTGTGTGTGTGTGTGTGTGTGTGTGTGTGTGTGTGTGTGTGTGTGTGTGTGTGTGTGTGTGTGTGTGTGTGTGTGTGTGTGTGTGTGTGTGCGTGCGTGCGTGCGTGCGTGCGTGCGTGCATGAGCGTGTGTGTGTGTGCGCGCGCGTGTGTGTGTGTGTGTTTGTGTGTGTGTGTGTGTGTGTGTGTGTTTCAGCCGTACCGGCGCCACTACACGTCTACAGGCGCCGCGCTAAGCACGTACAGAAGAGACAAATCGATATCGAGAAAACATTAGCGCGAAGAAAACGCTGAAGAATGTCTATAGACATTCCCACGGCGTCAGACAAGACAATGCGGCAATTTTTTGCTTTCTCGCCAATGCTCGAGAGCACGTTGACAAGCCATTTATTTTACTTCACTGGCGGAAGGCGACTCGCTCGTTTCTTTGGCGACCGAGAGTGCTAGCTCATCGGTTTCCACAGAAGTTGGTAATGAAGAACCGTCTCTTGGTTTGACGTCGTGTTATTTTATTCTTCGTCCCACTCCGTTTCCGTGACAAGTTGCACGGACAGGCTTCAAGGTTATTTTTTCTCCACCCGACATCTGACACCCACGCCTCGGATGAGACGGGCCTTCGCAACCATCTTTCCTACTTAAGGGCGTTCTCCTGAATTCTGAAACCTGAATCTCAAAGCAAAATGCTGACACGAATAACTGCACGCACAACTGCAAGCCATAAACATAAAAAAAAGAAGAGAAACGAGAAAAAATAACGGAATAAAAGTAGGAAATAAAAGTGGATACAAAATAACGATGGAAACCAAGAAAGCCTATACAACGGGGAGGAAGAAATATTATAGAAATGCCGGGTGGACTCCTCTAATAACCCCAAATTGAACCTTCGAAACAGCGAATATTGATTTCGCAAGAGCCATTTCATGCACGTTAACGGTTTCTAGGCCATCATCGTTGAGAAACTACATTTGCGACAACAGTGGATCCGCCCAAACACAGCAGGTAACAGTGGTAGCCGAACTAGTATTCTCGAGATAACAAAAAACGTTCAAGCTATTTAGCTCTATCATACTACACCACATTTTTTTCGAAATCGCCTAATGACTGCTGCTTGCCGAAAGAATAGAAAGTAGGTAAAGTTACACTTCTTCATAAATCTAATGAAACGCATATTCGGTCCAATTAGCGTCACATTTCCTTTACACCTGTTCCATTTAAAACATTACAGCATGCGTTCTACTCCCACCTCGTAACAACCCGCAGTCAAACAATTTTTTCCGTGATTAGCAACATTGACTTCGGAAACATTTCTCGTGGAAAACTCAGTTGCAAACATTTCCCAATGACTTGCACTCATTTCTTGACTCTGGTTTTGTAAGATACTGCGTGTTCCTTGATTTTGCGAAAGCTTTTGATGAGGTGAAGCCCAAGCTCCTTACGCTAAAGCTTAGCTGCCTTAGCGCTCAACCATCTTTCTGCCGGTGGATTGCCCCATTTCTCTCTAAGCGTTCTCAATGTCTTTCTAGTGACTCTCCCGAAGTGCCGATTACCTGAGGAGTGCCTCAAGGTTCCATTCTAGAACCTTTACATTTCTTGCTTTAAATGAATGACTTACCCACACATGTTTCTAGTTCTCTATTTGTCTTTATGCTGATGACTGTGTGGTGCACTGCAAAAGTACCAATGAATCGGAGAGCACGGCCCTTCAAGCTAACCTTGATAATATTATTGCTTGGTATCGGATATGGCATATGGAACTAAGCATTACTAAAGGTAAGGCGATGACGATTTCCTGACACCGATCTTCTTGTGCTCAGTACTTCTTTAATAACCTACCACTTGATTCCTTTACTTCCTACGAATATCTACATATTACTAATATTCTACATTACTAACAACCTATCATGGGAACTGCGCATCGATCAGATAACGTACAAGGCTAATCGAATGCTTGGCTAATTAGTACCTAACTTCTCCTTCACCCCATGGTCCATGAAAAGGCAACTGTACGTTATTTGCGTTCGAGATAACTTAGAATGCGCATCTTCGATCCCGGTCCCAACACCATACTCAATCATTTGGAAAGAATCCAGGATCCGTCAGCACGCTCCATCCAAAGCAACTGCGATCGCTTTGCCAGTATTACTGGCATGAAAGATGCTCTAGACCTTCCCAATCTGGCCGCTCACAGGGAAATATCACGTTTGTGCCTACTCCATAAAATGTATAATCATAATTATCTTAAGTCACTCCGGATCAGACCTGCTATCTACATCTCACACCGAATGGATCTTAACCACAAGGTCAACATACCACATCACCAGTACAGCCACTTACTCTCACACATTCCTGCGACCCCCCCCCCCCCTCCCCTAAAAAATCGCGACTGTAACCACTTACTTGCCAAATTGGTGAACACCACTAACGGAGACCACTTTCGCAAGGTAGTTATTGCCAAGATTATATGATGCACGCTTCATCGCTCAAGCAAATTTATTATAACTTGTTCTGATACATGCCTTTTTGTTGGATTTTGTAACATCCCACACCCCCTGCCCCGTCCGTCCGTCCGTCTGTCTGTCCGTCCGTCTATCTATCTATCTATCTATCTATCTATCTATTATGCGAAGCATATTACGAGGGCTCAACCCAGCTCCTCAGGCGCGGCGGTGACCATGAAATCACGTGACACCGTGACGTCACGACAGAGGAGAACGAGGGCTCAACCCAGCTCCTCAGGCGCGGCGGTGACCATGAAATCACGTGACACCGTGACGTCACGACAGAGGAGAAGTGGCTTTGGCTCAACTCTTGCAAGACGGGCTGGGTGGGAATCGAACCAGGGTCTCCGGAGTGTGGGACGGAGACGCTACCACTGAGCCACGAGTACAACGCTTCAAAGCGGTACAAAAGCGCCTCTAGTGAATGCGGTGTTGCCTTAGAAACGCGCTGTTTCTAAGGCATGCGTCTCTTGCTCAGGCGCACATTTCGTTGCCGCGCCGAACGCTGCTTTGCTCGACGCTCACCGCGTCCAATGTGGGGCGCGTAGTCGCTGCCCTGTAGCCCATTGTCTTACACCCCTTGGCGGGTCGACGGGAACGCTGTCGCGTTCCACTCTTGAAGGCGAAGAAGTAATGCATGAGTTGTTTCTTCGTCTAGCCGAACCAAATATAGCCAAGCAACAGCAGTTCACCAGGCTAAACAGTGGTTCAACAACTAAAATAAAGGCTAGTATGCTTCGCATCCTGGGCTTAACCTTACCTAAGCCACAGCCATTTTTTTCTATCTATCTATCTATCTATCTATCTATCTATCTATCTATCTATCTATCTATCTATCTATCTATCTATCTATCTATCTATCTATCTATCTATCTATCTATCTATCTATCTATCTATCTATCTATCTATCTATCTATCTATCTATCTATCTATCTATCTATCTATCTATCTATCTATCTATCTATCTATCTATCTATCTATCTATCTATCTATCTATCTATCTATCTATCTATCTATTCTCTCTCCCCGTTCCGCTTTCTTTCTCTTTTTATCCCCTATTCCCTCCCACCGTGCTGGGTAGACAACCCGAACCAGTTGACCTCCCTTCTTTGCATCCTTTGTCTCTCTGTAACCACGCTTGCTGGACATATCGGTCATTATTCATTCTTGTATTGCTGTATTTGCATTTGACTTTGTTATCATTATAGTTAGCTTGTGTTTTTGTTCTAACAGTGCCGCTAATTAGGTCATTTTCTTCTACTTGTATGCATTGTGTACTACTGCACCTTGTACCTATATCACCCCTTTGTATGCCCTCCTCTCCATAATGCTTCATAAAGAAGCCATGAGGGTATAATAAATAAATAAATAAATAAATAAATAAATAAATAAATAAATAAATAAATAAATAAATAAATAAATAAATAAATAAATGCTTCAGCGTCGCAGAGTTAACATAATATTCAAGTAAAAGAAAAAGCTGGGCGACGTAGTGTTAATTAGTGCATTGCTTTAGGGTGTTTGGTGAAAGAAAGGCAATGTCATTAAATCTCTCTCTCTCTCTCTCTCTAACCAGCGCTACATCTGACTGAAGCACCTGCGAATAGAAATAGCAGCACTAGAAGAACAGCAAGAAGAATAAGAACAAGAGAAAGAAAAAAAGAATAACAAGAAGATTAATGAAAACAAGTTCGCAATGCCAATTTTTGAAACGAAAGTGAATCTGCTGACCTGAGCTGAACGGCCGCAGCCCAAATTGTCTGTACGCCACGAGGAGGAATACTGCGAGAACACCAAGTCCTCGCACGTTTGCTTTTTGCATCTTTTCTGATTCACCAATAGATACCGTGGTAAAAAAAAAAAATCCATTCATAGTTTTCGGAAACGCTACATTAACAATACAGACAGACATTCGATCGTCCTTAGTGTTTCTCTAAGCTTTATCTCGGAACTTCGTTTTCCCATTGATCGCACTTTTCCTTTTTCTTTCTTTACGAACAATGCTGAACTCGGGTGGCAGGCGGTGGCACAATCCGATCGAGACGTCTCCTGATACTCGTTACCATATTTCGCACTATGGCATACCACAGTGACAAAATATTCCAAAATCCACTCGAATCCACGCTCGTCCAGAGAGAAAGAAGGGGGGGGGGGGGGAAGGGACTCGGAGCACGACTATACGGGGCATAACTCTACGTGCATTAACATACGAGCAGAACGTTTCGGAAACATTGAACAACAACGCTGGCAAGCGAAGGCTAGAGCATATTTTACGACTGTCGAAAATGTTTTTCTGTAGTTTTTATTGTTTGCAGACTGCAGAAGAAGCGTAGCTGACAGGCGATGCCCGACAAGCATCGCATCACGCTTTTCGCCGACGTCGCCAGAGCGACGCAGACAGCCGATGCCAGGAGAGAACCAGCGATATGCAGTTTCTAACAAGATTATACTGGAGGCGACACAACTCGCTGAGGCACACGTTCAGACATCGCGGGTATCATCGCCAACGCCTGGATAATTTATTACGACGATGACGCGACATCCTCTAGCAAGCATTTCACACTAACGCATTCGAGCTTCGGTTGGCCCTTGCGCTTGCGCCAGTGCACCAATGGAGTTGTCCCGCGTTTGCATTCTTTCTCCGCAAGGATAAGTCTGCAAATAGCTCACGTGTGCCTCTTACAAATCACGACACTGCTGCGGTTCCACGTGTTCGTCATCACTAGACGACTTTTGGGTAGCAAAACAATGAGCGTTAGTACATTGGCTTTGAGTGTTAGCCCTATAATGCCCAAAGCACCATACGTATGTGCTATGCCGTGCGGACAAGTTAAGTAGTATATATATATATATATATATATATATATATATATATATATATATATATATATATATATATATATATATATATATATATATATAGAAGAACGAGGAGAATGTAAAACGTTCATTTCAACGTCGCATTTAATTAATCATGACAGTTAATTTTACAAGAACCTTCATATTCCTATGTAGGAAATAAAACAAGCGGTAGAAAACACCACTTTTGCTTTTCTTCCTCCATTTCTAATTTACATCGGCAGCAAACGCCTACACGCTACGTCGAGCTCGGGAGACATCCGCCATTGTCTCGGCGCTGGCACGTACACGTCGTCGTTCCTCGAGGAAACGAACGAAGAGCGGCTGTCGACAATCCGACTTTTTCATCTGCGCCAACTTGCTCTTTTTCTTTTTCCCTGCCCTACGTCCTTTTGTTCATGCGTAAAGTTATCTTGCAATTACCCGGCCACGTGCGTGCATTACACGAAACAGAAAACTACATAGCGCCTCGCACTGCTCATAGGGATGGGGGGGGGGGGGGGGGTGCAGTTTGGCGCGCTCACGTCAAGGAAACCAAGAAGTTTATATAACGCTTCCAGCGCTCTATCAAAGCCTGCAATCTATCATTCAAAAAAGAAGAACGCCATTCCGTGCGCGCACGCATGGAGAGAGAGAGAGAGAGAGAGAGAGAGAGAGATTTACCAGCAGCTAAACGCTGCGAAAAATTGGCGAAAGCAGAGAGAAGAAAAAAGAAACATATCTTGGCAGCGAAGACACCGACATGCCCCACGCACAGACGGGTTCAAAGTGAAAATTTCGCGAGCTCTTGAAGAGTCTTCTTCTGATTTTCATTTTTTTTTTCTGAAGGAACGCATCGAAGTTGAGTATTTTCCGCTTTGACATAAGCTTTGTTCAGGAAACGTACAGGCATCGCTTAAGAAGAATTGTCGCAGTTTCGCCCGAAAAGCTAAGTGCAACTGAAGCGACGACAAGGCGTCAGACAACAAAACGAAGCAACGTTCGCAATTTTATTGACCGTATAAAACGCAGCAGTCATTCGCTTACTAATTAAATTACCAAGTAGGTGTCACGAGTGCATTTAGCGAACATGACTAGGATCTCGCTCAATGACCACGAGCACCTCGTTGTCGCAACACATGGCGCGATCAAGAGCTGCACGGAGCTTTCGTTCCGTGCTGCCGCTTGCTTTATCCGCATCTCTCAAACTTTGGATTACGCGACCTCCAACACTACGCGGCGCGGGGGAATACAGCTTCGACGTGCTTAGACAGAAAGTCATAAGTCATCTCGGCTATCCCACCCTTAGCATTTGTACCCACCGTAGATTACCTCCGAGATACGGCGCGCGAACAGCCGTGTAGAGAGCCACGGCCGGGTTAGTAGAGACGCGCGCTATCCTCTCCCAGCGCCCGCTTGATCACGTGATCTATAACGTTACGCGCGCGGAAAGACGGCGCGCATCATGCCATCATTCTTCTCGGCACCGCCCTCTCACGCTTTCCGGCGCGCCCGCAGCATACGGCGCAACGGGTGCTTTAACTTACAGCATGTGGACTTTACACAGAACATCATGGCGACGGCGGTGACGACAGCCAACATTTTCCTGGAGCGCGCATATAATTGCTTTCGCTATTAAAAAGCGCGCACTGATTTCTCACACAGGCGCTTACACCTATTGGGGGCGAGGACTTACGGAGTCGCCATCTGTCGGAAGCGCCTCCTCTGCGAAGTATGAGGGATCACGCAGCGTGCTCCTGGTAGGTTTCGCTTACGGTACTGAATAAAAACACCACACGGCATCCCTCCTGGACATTTATGTAGGTACTCTCAAAACGAGGGAAGTTTTTGACTGTCGATATAATAATCTTGGGCAAACTGAAAGCACAGAATCGTTTACAGACTCTATCTGTTCAACGAATACGTACAGTGAACGTCACTACGCGTGATCGCCGCGATGGAATCTCCCGAACCAGCTTCTTTCGTGAAAGGTAAGCAAGCACTGAGAGCAAACTATTTGAAATATGTTCTTACAGTGGGCTGCCTGTATAACCAAATGGAGCATAAGAGAATAAAGTCTCAATGCAGCAATCGCACGGGTTCGCAGCGACCGACTGCGCGTCTGCATGCATGTTCGCGCACAATGTTTTGCTTTCACTGTGAACGCGTTTTCGCACCGTGCCGTGAGCTTTACGCCGCAGCATATGAGCATTCGACAGTACACTAACAACCATTGTTGCGTGGACGCTTTCAGAACTGTTCAAAAATAATTTCATTATAGAAACTTCGAGCCTACATACGGCGACTGCGATGTGCCGTCGCGACGATTCACTCTTTTTTTGTCTCCTAAATTCTTCGGGATTTCAATATTATACTTCTCAAGTTGCGTCACATTCTGTGTTTATCAGTTTTCTCAGCGCACGATTTCCATCTGCTTCTTTTTCGTAAACCAGTGCATTAATTCATAAGACAAACATGACCAAATGTCATGCGTTTTTTTTAATGTGCGTCTTGTCGCCCCCTTTCCGTTTCAGTGAACTTGCCAGTGTCTAGCATTAACAAGTTCATAGACCAAACCGTCACAACATTACCCGGCCATGGAGCGGATGTGGCGAGCGTCTCAGTGCGCGTTTTCTGCTACTCACTGAACACCGCAGTCCCGGCGCCATAGCAGATATCGTCCTGGCGTCTTTGCTTGCTGCATACCCGATTTGCAGCCGATGGTTGCCTGCCGGTTCTACGTTTTGCGAGCCAAGCTTCACGCAGCTCCTTGTCCTGCGGCTACGTGCGAATAAGGCTGACACCGGGCTCCGTTGCGTACGTCCGGCACTGCGGCATCGAACAGTAGCCTGCCTTGCTGCACGCCTCCAAAGGCAGCCACGACCCGTTATAGTACTTTCAAATGTTGTCAAGCAGACACCCAAGGCGGTAAAGCCTCACCACCCTATCAGAACCACAGCGCAGGCGGGACTTTAAACTTTCGTTTCCAGCTCGCTTCGGCGCTTCCGAAGCAGCCGACGAAGCCGCTGTGTCCACGTGATCCCTCATGCCACGTCACACCTACGGTGGCGCCAGCTTTTCCAGTGGTGGAGCTCCTCCCCAATATAGATCTACGAAGCGTGAGCGTAATCAAGGAAAAGGTACCGAGAAAAATACAATACGAAATACAAAAATACGAAATACAAGAATTCGAAAAGCGGGGTCAAGAGACACGCAGACTTAGTCGTGTTTCCTAAAGCCCGGCCCGTCGCTCAAGCAAGCGACCAAGCTTGCTCAGAGATTAAAACCTGCCGCTTATATTCCATTCCATTCGAGGGCTGCAAACAGGGACTCGCCCTTTCACGAGGAGCTGCGAAGAGTGGGCTTCGAACGGCAAATATTGGCTGTGAGTGTGAAGCCGTCGAGGAACCAGAAATTCAGCGATAAACGACGCTTAAGTAAACGGAAAGATCAAGAGCACGCAGCCCATGGCGTCGCAGAAAAAACAAGATACACATACGTCCCGCTTGGAGTATACCCAGGGACGCGTATCGCGAATAAAAGAGACAGAGAGAAAAAGTGGCTCCTAACGAAGCGAAAAAAGGCCACTAGCTAACGAAGGAAGAATTACAAAGAAACATGAAGAGGAAAAAGAATGGTGATTAAAAAGAAGAAAAAGGGCGGACACAGTGCGCGTATCACGGCGTATACGAGGAAGGAAGGACGGTTAATTAGGTGGAAACTTCGCGCCACATATTGAGAACGTATTTTCGGAGTACGTCGCTGATTTATTTCGTGGCATAGGGAATGAAATATTAGCAAGAAGAATTGTTCATTCTTGCGTCGGCCGCTCTGCAACATTCGTTCGTCGTGTATGCTTACAAAAACGACACAATTATACCGAAAATAAATTTTCAGAAAGGCAAGATGTCTTCTGAAGCGCTCGAAGAGGTTTGGATAACTCTTAAGCGAAAAGCGTGAGGGCGTTTCCTACCAGGACAAAAGAGAATGTGCTGACGCTGAAAATTTTATTTGTAGTGTATTCTGATTGACTGAAACCTTCGCAGCATGAGCCATGCCCAGTTATTCAGTTTACTTGAATGCGCCTGTCCATATTAAATTTGGCCGACTATAAGATAACATACTATTGCACTCTCTGAGCAAGCTCTTTGTTCTCGCCCCCATTCCTTGCTTTTCTTTTGTTATGGCTGCGCAATTAAGCGTAGTAAAGCGTATATCGTTACGATGCGTTCCACCACACCGTGCTTCGTCAAACCTCAATATCTAAAAACGATCGCGTCCGTCTGGACCTCGATTGCATGCGGATCATGTGACGCGAAGAGTGTCACAACCGACGGGACTTAACGTTGCCAAACCCAGCCATAGAAAAGGCCAGCTGCCGGGAGCCGTACGCGCACCGACGATCTCCTAACCGCAGGCTTAGCACATCGGAACAAACTCGTCTCTGTGCGACGATGAATGGCGGGGCGTAATCTACGGGCAACAGCCTCAAGGCGGGCAGGCATCACAGCTACTATGTATGCACGATACGATGTGCGGCGAGGGAGAATGACCGATATATTATTTTCTTATACGCTTGACCCCGAGATCCGCGAAAGAGGCCTTGGTGAATGAAGACTTATTGGGGATGAGGAGCCGCCGGGAGAAAATAACTATCGCGACACACGATCCTGTTCGGGGTGTCTGGTATTTGCGAGTGTCGGGCCGGGTGCGTTCGTGTGTGCACATGCACGTACATGTGCATGTGTGTGTTTGTATGTGTAAGCGTGCGCGCGATCACGAATGGGAGGCAGCTCATGATAGCAGAACAGAGTATACGGCGCCAGGATGCAGTTATGAACGGTTGCTGGAAGGAAAACGAAACAAACAATTCCACATTTCCAGCCATCATTCATACAGCGCTTCAACGGGCAGTTGCACTAGGTGTGCACAGTAGAAGGTTTTATTCTATAGTTATCTGCAGCAGCGCTAACAGTCAAATAGAGGATGAGGTCATTATCGGGCGACGTATTGGGACAATCGAGAGATCACCTGACAGCCTACGAACGGAAGCGACGCAAATTATCGCTCCCAGCATACCCGCAGCTCAACCGCCAACCCCAGTCTTCTCTCATCATTCTAGAACTTATTTCGCACAGTATGGCAATCGATACAGGGATTAACGTTACACGAGCCAAATATGCCGCTACGGTCGCTGTAAATTATTGCCACACGTACTGCCATTGAAGAAAAACTGATCCGTTTAAGATTTCAATTTCTCCCTTCGCGCGGCCCCTCCTCGATCGCTACACTCATTGCTGCTATTTCTTAACGTACGTTACCACTATACGTACGCTAAACTCACCAAATCCCGCACGTTAGCACAGCGTTCATAAGGCACATAAATACACATGGCGTTCGGAGCACGAGCAGTGAGGACAACGCTACACCCGTGAATTATTCCTTGCGTAAGCTATTAAAAAAGTGTCTAATGTCTAGCAACCAGCGCGAATAATAAGGGGAACGAGTTGACTCAAATTTTGTTACCCACAACCCCATAAAGCCAACAGGGAAGCTGTTTTTTCCCGAACTTTCACGATCCTGTCCCTTGTTATTTCTATAGTTCAATTAAAAACAACAGTTATATTTCACTGTGCCTTCCATGGCTTCATTGTCTGATGGCTTCATGTGACCATAACTAATGTCTAGCAAGTATATCGGTGACTAAACCAATTAATCGAATTACACGCCCAAATGAAAGCGGTACAGGCGGCCCCAAAACGCGCGTATACGAGCGATACATTCCTGAGCAGTATGGCACAGATAGAAAGCACACTCAAACAGACGTCCGACATTAAACAGGGAGGAAAAAACAACAACAACGGAACACGGTGCGGCGCTCTGACATGCGGCCGAAAGGCTCACAAAATCGTTTCTCCACACATATATCGCTGGTTAAAGCAAGCACATTTTGCCTCTGGCGTCGACTGACAGGCGACTACAGACACGCCAAAGAAATCTTGCCCACTGCGCTAGAATAAAAAAAAAAAGAAAAGGTGGCGACCTGAAAAATACGCAACGCAACACAGGGTTCTGAAACGAACAGCGCCCGAGGAGGTGTTGCCCCGGCACGCGAATCGTTATTCACTGTCAGAAATGTCGCCGCAGCTCTCCCCATTGGAAAGCAGCGTCCGCTGAGAGCACGGCTGCGCAGCAGGAAGAGACGCTACGTATACTTCCCCGCCCCACGCGCCGTGCAAAGAAAACGGAAAACATAGAAAACGAGACAGAAGAACTGTCATTCCATGGCCCTGACGCCAATCGTTATGCCTTACTTGCATCTCCATAGTTTTGCTATAACAACGCTTTTAAAGCGATAGCTTTTTTAAAGGGCCCCGTTATGCATAAAAACGGGCGTCGTCAGCATTGACCGTGCGTTGGCCGCGATTTGGACGTGAGCGAAAGCTCCGATGGAAGTAAATAACTAATAAAATTCATAAACAGTTCAAACAATGCTCAAAGCGATGTCAAATTTCCCATGGACGTTTCTGTAATCAAAGGAAAGTAATTGAGCTGAAAAAAAAATTAGGGTTTAGGTGGTAATCAAACCCAGTACTTTCGGAATGCGAGACGGTCACGAAGGCTCGTTGGCTCAAGCGTGTTAGAGGGGGTCGCAATGAATGCATTGCGGTCTCTGAGTTAGGTAAGTGCCAAGAGAAATGTACTGTTTCGCGAATGGTAATTATGAGTACAGTATATACAAAAAAGCCGGCAGATTCCCCGCCCTGTGGGAATCGATGTTATGCAAAGCAGTGTGCGGGGAGCCTACCAAGTTAACGAAACGAGCATGAAAGTAGCTATCGTTTATGTTCATCATACACTCTTGTCATATATACCATGTCAATTTTCGTACATACCAAGTTAACGAAATTACCATGAGAGCACCAAAACGTATAGGCGGCTGTTTAATGACCTACATGACATGCATGTCATGACATTCGTGCCAAAATCATGGCCTACATTTATGTTCGTCATACACTCTTGTCATACTATGCCAATTTTGGTAGATACCAAGACGTAGGCGGCTGTTTCATGGCCTACATGACACGCACGTCATGACATTCATGTCATGATCTATCATTTGTGTCGCTTTTTATGATATGATTAATAAAATTGGGCCCCTCGGTTAAACCCCTGTCTTCTCGTTCATACACTCTTGTCATACTATGCCAATTTTGGTAAATACCAAGTAAACGAAACGACCGTGAGAGCTGAAATGCGTAGGCGGCTGTTTCATGACCTACATGACACACATGTCACGATAGACATGTCATGATCGATCATTTATGTTGGTCATACAGTTTTGTCAGACTATGCCAATTTCGGTACATACCAAGTTAACGAAAAGATCATAAGAGCACCAAGACGTAGGCAGCTAGATAGCGACTGTCAAAGTGGCAAACGTTCGCCAAGAAATGCTTCGCATTTAAAATGGGCAGATACAGTGAAGTTAATGCGAGTGCTGGGGTGGTACATTGTACTTAAATGAAGAATGTGTGTGTATCTGTGAGGGATCGACAAGCAGGTTGTGTTCTGACTAGGTAAAGTGTCTTAGAGAAACGTACTGACACGTACATGGTAATTGTTAGTACGCTAATTAAGAGTGAAGTAATTAGATTGAAATAAAAGCGTGTGGTGGTTCAGTGAACGACTGGACACATTTGTATGTTTGAGATCGTGGTAAGAAATGAGTGCATGCAAAGTAATCAGGAAACTTTTAATCTTACCGCGTTCTACTCTTAAAGCCGAAGCTTAAGCATTTCCCAAGTTCTTTCTTCAGCTTTCGCGTGCTGCCCGATGATGTAGCAAGATGAAAACGCGAAATCGCACTTACGTGACCGGCATATGCTGCATATTACATTGGCGCAACTATATGTCTATGTCATACCACCGCTACTGCGTTCCCTTGCAGCACGTCTGCCCACTGGCGATCATTTTAGAACGCACGGTATACTGACCGAGATACGTGTATGTCACGACGTACGAGCTCCAAAGAGAGTGAGTAAAGGAAATGTAATAAAAGAAGAAGAAAAAGAAAGCAGGATAGAAGCTGTAGAAAAATTAAATTTTCATCCATTTATCAAGCGCTTAAACCTGATCACTCATAACATATGTGAAACGCACACCTCTCTAATAGCGCTGGTATTTTAGAGCGGCAGCTGTTATAGAAGTTTTCCCAGCACAGTTCATCGCGGGGGAAAATTGAGAACGTTCTGGGAAAGGCACCGACAACCCGTCAACCACGTCCATGTGTCCGCACACGAAAAATAATCTCGTCTCACTCGTGTCCGCGTGTTCTTGTTTTTAAGCATGAAATGCTTTTAGCTCACGTGGTCGGCGGCGTTCAAGTGACTTTGAGCCAAAAGCAAGAGCCCTTATCCGGGCAAGTTGCGAGAACGAAACAAGATCATTCGGGCAACCAGTCGAAACTTAAGAAAATATGGTCTCCGGCCCCCAAACCTTTATACAGGACCGTATTGCATACACCAGTTACAACCCAAATAAGTTACAAAAAAATATTGCTTCAGAGTTCTTCCTAGTGCCTGTTCATAATATCACTCAAGCTGAAACTTCTAGTGCGCTGAAGTTTATTTGTCATTTCCAATAGCGACGGTCCGTGAGCGGTCCGTTAGTTCCACAGCGCGAGTATTACGTCACCTCGAGAGATGGCGCCACGCTGCGTGGCGCCTCTTTCAGGCGCTTTTCTTCTTGTAGCTGGACGGTGCGCTGTCTCCTTGGCGTCTTTCGCTGCCTGTCTTGTCGCATTCAGCCAGTGCACAGTATACGGCGTGGCGCGGTGGGGTGTGGTGGGGTGTGGTGGGGTGTGCGTTGCGAATATGCACTGCACCCATTCTAAGATTGTGGCTAGTTATCATCTCCAACCAATCTGTTTTGCCGGTTGCAATTTTCAGGCTTACGTATACTCTCGATTACGGAAGAGCCATCGTTTTCTTTTCTCTTTTTTTTTTGACTAAATCATAAACCAGCACCGAGAAAGAAGGCATCTAATACAGCAATCACGTAAAATTTGTAAGATCATGTAGAAGTATCTAAACACATCGAGTAGTCCAAGGTTTACAACTGTTGTACGCGGACACTGAGCTAACGAGATGAGCGGCTAAATGGAGTCCCTGCATTTATTTATTATGTCTCTGCTACTAATTGGTTCGACACATGCTTCCTTCTGCCCTGCATCCCCCTACGAAAGTCAGCACTGCTACGGACAATCGTCGGCTGCACTTCGTTCACCGAAGAGGCAGGACGTGTGTAGAATGAGCTCCTGAACAACAATTTGCAAAGTGGTGAACGCGGTTTAAATCGTGGATCCGGAACGTCAAAGAGGTGCGATGTAATGCTAATGCATTTCTCTCGCATTTACCGCTACATCGCCACTAAATTTTTCCACTCTGGCTCCTAATCCTGCCACATAAAAAAAAAACGTACTGAATACGGTCGCAAATAGGTTTCAAAGTATATGGAATTCAAATGTGTGTTACCCATGGAACAAACACATATTTTATGAGGGCGTTCCGAAAAGTATGAAAAATATTGGCTGAAGTGAAACGCGATAGAGCGTCACAACTGACCAAAGCATCTGAATCTTCAGGCACCGTGGACACAGCTCTGCCGAGACAGCAAGCACGTTTGAAAGACGTTGGCGTTCGGCGACGAACGTGCCCATTTGAGTAAGAAAATGGGCGAATAACCCAAACAAAGTTATTCACATCATAACAAAACAAAGAGCCAGGAGAGTGGATTCGCTTTATTAAAGGAATGATGCGGGACCTTGAAGGCACGAATTCATTTCAGTGAAAATATTCACATGGCATTTTCTTTTTACTGCGTATTTTAGTAGAAACACAGTCGCGAAGCAGCACATTTGCAGGAGTAGTACAAATACGTATACACCGATTCTATATATTTGTGCTGTCCTGCGTTGAGCCCCGCCAGGCGATGATGTAGTTTCCGCGAAACGGAAGTCTGCAGGAGATCTCTCGAGAAACCGCTTCGACAGTAGAAACGGCCATGAATGTTTGAACAAAGAAAGGCGCTTCTCCAAACCAGGGAGAAGCAAACAACCCATTCCTATACAGCAAACACCCATTCTCTGGTTGAAGGGCTCAGTGACAGGGCGACCACGTGGCGGCGCCGTGCATCAGTTACAACGCCCACGAAACAAAGCCCCTGATACGAACAAGTATGTTAGTCGCGCGACCACTGGACGTCATCGAGAGGGCTGCGGTTGCCTCTTGTTCGCAGGACGTTTATGGTTGCTACGATTGCCATGTCCTAACGAAGCCCCACGATCGCCATAGAGGCTGCGATGTACACCCGTTGTATACGTTGCCGTCTCCCGCATGTACGACGGCCATTCTATTCGGACGACACCGAATACGAGAAGTGCGGCCCCCGTATACTCGTATAGATATCTATCGACTGCCAGTCGCCAGCGTCAGTGTGCCTTTCAGATGCATATATCAGAAATACAGCGGCAACAAAGGAGCGGTCGCTATAGGATAGCACGTGGGCAGGATGACACAAAGGCTCCTTCCCACACGATTGTCGGCCGTGTTTGATAACTCGCAATGCCGGCCGGACAGATCCTCTCACCGTGCTGGGGAAAACCCGGAAACTGTGCACGCGAAGGAAAATGGGAAAAGCGACCACCCTTACGACGAGTTTCTTTCCGCATGCCGACTGAGGAAATCTAGTACGAATCATATTTGCAACCTATATTAGGCCTGCCATGTCGGTATGCTGCCCATTGAGAACGAAGAAGAGAGCAGGATTTGGAAATGTCGATGATACCATCTTGCACTTCTTTTTCTGACGTGAGTGGCGCCTGCATGGCCGAGATATGCACACCATCGTCGAGCACTCGACGAGCAGCATCTGTTTATAGCGGTGCATCCAATGTGCCTTATAGAAGCAGTCAATGCGTTGTTTGCATGCGCCAAGTACACAAGTCAAGGTGCCTGAAGCATTCGCGTAAGAAATTTTTTTTTTGTCTTTGTTTAGGGAATTCATGTGGCGCCCTCGCAGTATTGCTGGAAAACACTGACAGGCGCATTTATCATAACGCTACGGTCGATCGTCTTTTTATAGCTTTCTGGCGGCGCAAGGAGATACGACCGGCTTTAGCAGCGGATGCAACAACAAGTGAAGAGTTAAGGCAAACGCCGGGAAATAACACTGTTCAACCGCGTGTGTGTTTTCAGTAAACTCGAATGAATGCGTCACTTCTTCAATGGTTTCCTCCACCATTTGTCACCAGCATGCGCATCGCGCTATGACATTTGCACACGCGCTCTTTGCACCACACAAATATAGAAACAGTGATATGCTTAGATGAGTGTTAAGCTACATGGACTTGCGGACAAGTGGAGATCAAGCAGTGGGCGTGAATCTATTGCCACGGGTTGTGCCAGTGAAAGCGGATGCCTCAACATTTTCATGGCCGAATATGGCAACCACAAGCACACTGTGCTCCTAAACGGATTATACTCCAGTGCTGAAGCCGAGATTGGGGACTGCACGCATGCGCAGTCTCAAGGAAGCTATTTCTTGGGCCCGCTCAAACGCGGGTCGCTCACGCCATTTTTCTTAGTAAACTTTCCTATTGCACGCACACAATCATCACCCGAAACGAAGGATCATTACCATACTCCATTCCCGAATTGGGCGAAAAGCGAGTCTCCCATGACTTTGTCGTTTCGCGGCGGGCCCATTTGTTCCTCTCTCGCGACCGTGCGATGAACAATATAGTCTATCGGCAGCGCGAAATCTGCGGCCTTCGTCAGAAAGTGCACTGGCGCTTCTGTTGTTCCGCTGCGTGGTACAGTGAACCGTGGCGCTCCTTACCACCTGTGCATGGTAAGCACGAAGGATGCTTTCATTCCCCGGGGCGTCGAACCTTACGACATCCCAAAAAGACTCCATTAAAGATCCTGCACATAAACGCAGCCCGGATGTCGCAAGCAACTTGAGGCGTATACCTTAAAAGCACTTCTTGTTGGGCTAGTTGGTAGCTGTTCATTATAAAATATAAAGACGCCAAATAAACGGACACACACCCTGTCCCGTTCTCTTCTCTTGTGAGTGTCCGTTTATTTGGCGTCTTTATATTTTATCATTTTAAGGCGTATACGTTTGACAAAGAGTGCAAGCACTTTTCGGCCATGCGCCCACGTACATGCGGGACGTCAGTTGTCAGAAAAGCGGGTCGTAAGATACGCGGCGCAAAAAAAAAAAAAAAAACGAAGAAGCACTCCATTAGCGCTGACGCGCGGCACGCGATCCTCCAAACATTGCTGCAGATGATGGAGCATCAGCGCGGGGCCAAAGGCCGCGCGCCGTGCAACCACCGGCACGGCCGTGCAAGCCTCCAAAAATGACACGCGAGACAGCGCTACGCAGCGAACTTTACGCTCGCGTTCCCAACGTGTAGAGATCACGACGCGCGTGCCGCATACGTTCCCGAAACGTGCGCGCTAACCGCGGTGAACACGACTGCCTCGTAAGTAAGCATCGGGTTTGTGAAGCCTATAGTAAGGTGCGGAGGCCAGTGTTTCTCTTAGCGTATACGCGCGTATTTGCTCGCCTCCATGTGTTCCGCCTATATACAGGCGCGGGTCACAGGTGAAACACGCCAAGTTACCTTTGTTTAGAGCCACTACACATGGTGCTTCGTCGAAACGTCCTTGGTCGAGAGTAGGAGTACCCTTTTCAAACTAACACCAGCGAGAAACTCTAGGCCTCGTGTACACGAAACACGTGTGAAATACACAGCCGTGGTGCATGTTACGATTGTTTTCTTTTTCGAACATCTTTCTTATGTTTTTTTTTTTTCGAAAGCAGTACATAGCCCGTTTGGGCTTGTTCAGATAGATTACCTCAAAAGGCCGGTATTACTTACATGAAAAGAGCGATGTTCACCTGGCGAATTATAAATATTTAGTAATTCCCCCTTTTTTATTCACTTGAGGACACAGGTGTTGAATTGTGAAATTGAAACCGAGCAGTTAGTGAAGTCATGCTTGCTTAGCAGAAACTTTGACTCTAGTGCGACTTCGGAGAAAAGCGTCCTCAAAGTCTACTATAAAATGAACTGGCATTCCAATGAATAACATCTCAAAGTGCTTGACACGCTTTTGTAAGACTGTTAGCCGAACGCCTATGTACTATAGTTCGTGGCACATTTTAAGGCCAGATATCTCGAAAATGATATAGCCTTGCGACTTCTTAAGCTAACATGACTTCCGAGCTACTAGGCTTCAATATCACAAGTGCAGCATGTACTCGAATGTGAATAATTAAAAAAAAGGTTAATTGTGATTATTTCTATGTAGCTAAGTGCACAAGTGTTTGATACGTGCAATCTTTCGCGCGACCGCACGGGTGTGGTGCGGCTTGAGGCGATGGGCGGCTCGAGCGTAAATCAGCCCTTAGCAAGCAGAACGCTCAGGTCCGAACTGGGCTCTGCTGCAGTACCACGACCGGCTGGCAAAGGATACCACAATGCACTGCTTAAGTTACGACAAAGCGCAAGCCCTTACAGTACATATACTATAATACACTTCAAGCATTATGCCTTAGGGCGAGTCTTCATTGTGCTGCTACTACTACTACTACTACTACTACTACTACTACTACTACTATTAATAGCAATAATAATAAGAGCAATACTACTAATAAAGGAATCTGGCCTGGGTATAACCTCTCGAGACCACGTCACTGGGCAGCGCGAGGCCTGGCTGCTTGGAAGCGAAACGAGAGATAACATGACGAACGATTTCATTTTTTCGTAAACTAATCATTCCCATATGCAGACAGTTTCTGTTAACAAAAAAAAAGGTCTATGAATCTTCAAAATGTCGTGTAATAGCCTGCAGGACGACGAGCGAAGAATAACGCTATTCTTCACACTATTGTCCACTACTACTTCACACTAGTGTATACTATTCCTCGCACGCTATATGGTTAAGCCAACATGCCGGCGACACACTCCGACACTATGTAAAAACAAAACAAGCAAATTTATTCAGTTTCTCACTAATTCGGCTCCCTTATTTTCATTGCTGATTTTGTAAGAACGTTTCTAGACATCATGTTTCGTATTCTTCTGCCGTATTTTCTCCTTGCAACTTTGTTATTGCAGCCCCTCCGTCGTAACACGTTTCATAAACAAGCCCTGGTCGCATCGCTAAAAATTAAAAGGTAATTTAGCGCTTAATTATAGAGAAATGCATCGGCATTACGTCGTACCACTTTGAGGTGTGGACCCACGTCTTGCATCTTCGAGGGGTGAAGTGCAGATGACGTTGATTCGGAGTTGATTCGGAGCAGACCACCGTCCGTTGCACTATACATAGAGGGTGTCTTTCTTCCTTTTTGTTTAACTGGATCAAATAGAAAAAAAATCCCTGTGGCAGACGGCACAACTCTAACCCTTCTCTAAATTACTAGATGAGGGGCCATTACCTTTACGAGAAATCGAAACAGTTAATCTAATAATTAACACGCTTTCGCTAATTATTTTCTAATTGACAATTTTACGGCACATACTTTAACCTACGAAATGTAGCTAGTGAATTCGCAAGGCGTATCCACTTTGAACAAATTCTAAGGGCTGCATTAGTTTCGACATGGTAATTTCAAAGTGTCCGACGAAATGCATTGTTGTTCCAGTTACTTCAGTGCTTCTATGCATAACACAGCGTTTTCTTTCAAAAAAGTAACGCCATAGAGCAACGCCATAGCAAGTCACCACGGTGAGTGCTCTCTCTTGTGTACAGGCGAACAAGGAAACTGTGGTTAAACTATGGAGGCTATAAAGGTGAGCTAAATGCATTAGACGGCATAATCGCTCTTCCCACGGGAAGAGGTGTTCTTTTTTTTCATTTATTTTGTTCCGCGCACGAGTGGACTCTCACGACCGCGGGCCTGGCAAAGGCCTTTGATTTGCATAATCCATAGCCGTTCGAAGATTCTGTGGGGCCAGAAAGCGCGGGGGAAAGCTGCCGCAGCGTTCGCACAAATTGTACGAACAATAGCGGCCTACATATCCGTAAGAAGGAAAGCCATAACGAATGCAGAAAGCATTCCATTGATTCTTGCCTCAAATAAAACCGTTGGAATGAGACGACTGCGGTAAGCTACCGCCCTGCCCCTCCCGACAAAATAATAAAAATAAAGAAATAATAACATTAAATATTTTAAAAATAAGAACAACGAAATGACAGGCCGAACATTAGACCGAAAGAGGAAGGAAGGAAGGAAGGAAGGAAGGAAGATTAGACAGACAGACAGACAGACAGACAGACAGACAGACAGACAGACAGACAGACAGACAGACAGACAGACAGACAGACAGACAGACAGACAGACAGACAGACAGACAGACAGACAGACAGACAGACGGACGGACGGACGGACGGACGGACGGACGGACGGACGGACGGACGGACGGACGGACGGACGGACGGACGGACGGACGGACGGACGGACGGACGGACGGACGGACGGACGGACGGACGGACGGACAGACAGACAGACAGACAGACAGACAGACAGACAGACAGACAGACAGACAGACAGACAGACAGACAGACAGACAGACAGACAGACAGACAGACAGACAGACAGACAGACAGACAGACAGACAGACAGACAGACAGACAGACAGACAGACAGACAGACAGACAGACAGACAGACAGACAGACAGACAGACAGACAGACAGACAGACAGACAGACAGACAGACAGACAGACAGACAGACAGACAGACAGACAGACAGACAGACAGACAGACAGACAGACAGACAGACAGACAGACAGACAGACAGACAGACAGACAGACAGACAGACAGACAGACAGACAGACAGACAGACAGACAGACAGACAGACAGACAGACAGACAGACAGACAGACAGACAGACAGACAGACAGACAGACAGACAGACAGACAGACAGACAGACAGACAGACAGACAGACAGACAGACAGACAGACAGACAGACAGACAGACAGACAGACAGACAGACAGACAGACAGACAGACAGACAGACAGACAGACAGACAGACAGACAGACAGACAGACAGACAGACAGACAGACAGACAGACAGACAGACAGACAGACAGACAGACAGACAGACAGACAGACAGACAGACAGACAGACAGACAGACAGACAGACAGACAGACAGACAGACAGACAGACAGACAGACAGACAGACAGACAGACAGACAGACAGACAGACAGACAGACAGACAGACAGACAGACAGACAGACAGACAGACAGACAGACAGACAGACAGACAGACAGACAGACAGACAGACAGACAGACAGACAGACAGACAGACAGACAGACAGACAGACAGACAGACAGACAGACAGACAGACAGACAGACAGACAGACAGACAGACAGACAGACAGACAGACAGACAGACAGACAGACAGACAGACAGACAGACAGACAGACAGACAGACAGACAGACAGACAGACAGACAGACAGACAGACAGACAGACAGACAGACAGACAGACAGACAGACAGACAGACAGACAGACAGACAGACAGACAGACAGACAGACAGACAGACAGACAGACAGACAGACAGACAGACAGACAGACAGACAGACAGACAGACAGACAGACAGACAGACAGACAGACAGACAGACAGACAGACAGACAGACAGACAGACAGACAGACAGACAGACAGACAGACAGACAGACAGACAGACAGACAGACAGACAGACAGACAGACAGACAGACAGACAGACAGACAGACAGACAGACAGACAGACAGACAGACAGACAGACAGACAGACAGACAGACAGACAGACAGACAGACAGACAGACAGACAGACAGACAGACAGACAGACAGACAGACAGACAGACAGACAGATCCCCAAAAAAGCAAGCAAATTGCAGGGTCAAAAGAAGCGAGACTGCCCGCTTTTCAATGGTATGGAGTAAGTGCTGCCTTTTTTGCGTGATAAGGTACAAGGAGGGCTGCGCGAAACGCAAGCAGAGCGGCGAAAAGTGCAGTGAGGGGGACCCACAAGCTAGCACGAAAAAGAGCACTCGGAAAAACGCGCTTCGCCCCAAGAAGCCGAAAAGCAGAGGCGATGCGCGTTCTTTCAAAAGGCTCACTGTTTGCGCAAGGCGACAAGCTCAAGCAGTTCCTGCGTACCGCGTGAGAAAGTTGAAGGGAAGTGTGCACACAACATTAGGTGAACCTTTCTCTTCTATATTTGCGGTGCTAGTTCTTGAAAATCGCAAGTATAGGGGCGAAGAGGAGATGCCGGAAGAAAGGAACACGAACACAGACTATATTAAGGCGACGAGCGTGATGTTAAATGCAAGACAGTATGGAAATTAGCAAACGCACGGGCCGATAAACATTCACGGTCACACTAGGTAAACGACAAAGACGTGGAATGCTTTGCTATAAAAACGTTGTGAACAAACACACCGTTTTCCAGCAATCTTGCCGAATGTGTTTCGTTAAGGCCCGTATCTCCAGCTTAAAGTGCGTTTTCTACTTTCGTATATGCGTATATCTGCCCTGGTTTCGTTCGCTCTTTCCTGCCTAATTTGATTATGAGCCAAGATGTAGCTGTTGCGAGGGAGGTGTGTTTACTCTGATCTTGCAACGGGCGCAAACCCGGCACAGGCGCTAGAAGGTACTCAGTTATGTTTTGGGACACACGAAAGCGAGAAGTTAGCGAGCCACTCAACAAACACGGGCAAAGCTTCTGCTTGCATAGCACACACGGGCGTGCATGGTTACGATTATGCGTGTCGTCAGCCGCTCCAGCACGACACCATCGTCAATTTTTTCGTTGTCTCTCACTGCTCAGAAAACCGTGAAGAGGAATTGCTCCTCCCGATCTCGCAACCAGCGAGCCCGCTGAATACAAAGACTAGAGGAGCCCTGCAACACATCTATAGCAAGAAGTAGTTAGGTGCCTCTTTTAGCCACGCGGTATTACTGTTAAAGTTACATTGATGGTGGTAGTGCTTGACAAGTTGTTCGACTAGAATTCTTGAGAAACATGTGTTTACGCTTCCAGTCGACAAGTAAAAACGGCCGTTCATTGCAATACCAGGTTCGCCTATAGGTTTAATCGAGTTTCACAAGACCGACATACTAGAACTGCTTTTTGATCCAATTTTCGGTATAATTCCAAGGCTGCTCCAAATTTCTTCCTTTTCATATAAGTGAGCACGCCTGCCTGCATATTCATAAAGGTGAAGTAGACTTACGTGCGTTGCCAACAAAACAGGGGCCGAATTTAGGAAGCTTTTCGTTCGTAAAGGCCCTCAGCCACAGGCCGAACGCTTCCGCTAAGATTATGTCTAGCATCACGATTGGCTGAAATTTTGTCTTACGAATAATATTACCATAAGAGGTTCATTTATTCTAATGCAAGAGGTATTTCTGAACTTGGGCCTAGTTTAAGAGCTGCAGACGACCTCACATGCGATACGTCAAGGTCTAAGTTACTCGAATCCCCGCAAACAAATTGCGCAATATGCTCGATCGAAGTTTGCGTCGGTAAAGAAACGCATGGCGTGGGTGGATTTTCCGCCTAAACCACCGCCTTGTACGCGCTTGGAAATCGCGGCCGTGCGCGCGAGGCACATTTGTTCGGTGCAACGCTGCGACGCCGTATACTTTGCTCATTCGTCTAGAATCAATCAAAACTGCACGTCGCTGGTGGCACCAGTGTACGTGCGAGCGAGAACCAGACTGGGTCGTGCAAATTAGGCTGAGAACATAATTACAGGCACGACAGCGCGTTTCAGGCTAAAGGAGCAGGCGGCACATGTCGCAAGCGGTGCTAATCTCGGTCCGGCGAGGAGACGATCAGCAAAAAGGTGCTGCGCCAGCTTATCGAACGAGTATCCGCCAACGCGATCGATGCAGCAGACATGGGTATAACGGGGATACTAAAGTGAGAGAGCGGGAAAGGGGCGACGGCGACAGAGCAGGCCGATAGACTTCGGTGCCTGTGCACGACGAAAGGGCGACGTCGTAATGCAGTCGCAAACGCCACCGAAGTCTGGAACACTAACGGCACAATTATAACGAATTTCGATCCGCCATAAGTAAAACCCGACGCACGTGGCACTCTGTGTACACGGGAGGGGAGCGCCCCATTCAGTTTGTCTATGCGTGAGCTTCGCCTTTGGGTATTGTCTACGTGCGCGCACAAGCGCAGAGCTAGATGATGCCACGCGACCCTTTGGTATATTTATGCCTGTACGTATACACGCGTGGTACGCCTCAGGCCAACGACGGTCCAACAGATCGATGGTGCAATGCATTATCGCATGCCGCGGACAGACCGCTATATAGGCAAGAGGAATATGTCAAATGGCTTCTATTTTTACATAGCCAGGGATCTTTAACGAATTCGAATAGCAGCGCACGGACGCAGGCACGAAACTTCCCACACACACGCACGCGCGCGCGCAATACCACCAATTGCCGTGAGAGTTTTTCATGCAGCATGACGCAGCACCCATTCAGTTATTAATAAGCTAACGCACTAGAGATACGCAAACGTAGATTCTTTAAACGTTTCAATTTACGCCTTTGTGCGCGTCGATAGGCACGAGACCTACATCCCAAGCAGTTTATAAAGAAGTGCACTTCCAGCACTGTAAGGTGCCGAAAAAAGTCGCAGTTTCGCCCAAAAGGTGAAGCATCCACTGCGACAGCAAATTAGAGGACAGCTATACGAAGTAAAGATGATAATTTTATCGGCCGTATAAACTTGTAAACATAGACATACTAACTAAATTAACAACCATGGTGCCACGCGCGCACAAAGCAAACAAATACATCTCACTCGATTATCGCAGAAACTCGCTGTCAGAACGCCCGCGTGAGGAAACACGGCAGCAGCAGCGAGTGTTAGCGACGTTCGTGGTTCTCTTCAACGCAAAGTGAGCGCCGAGAGCAGACGGCACGTACAAAGCTACGAGCCACCCACGCACCTAGACTCTGCCCCCAACGCAGATCGCTCTTAAAGGCCGATCCACACGACGGACCAAGTCCGCGGGCCGATCGGTCACGTGATGCGACGTCACGGCCCGCTGCGGTCCGGTCCGGCGCAGAGCACATCCACACGGCGGACCGCCATAGTAGACGGCAGAGCGGACCAACCAGCTACACTCTCGGCCAGAGTGTTATCATTGTTATCATTCCGGCTCGAGTCCCACAAAGCCGGGAACTGCTCAACGAGGCAACGAGGCAACGATACAAGATGAAAAAAACCTCCTCGTCACTCCAAGAGGACACGGTGTTTAAAAAAAATATCTGCTGCACGCACGTGTAGGCGGAACGGCGGACCTGAAACGACTGGCTTGACTGGCTTTTGCTGAGCCGAAAACTAGATTGGATTTGGCTGAAGACACTCTGTTGCCGGACAACATTCGTTGGCTAAGCCAAAATCGCTGCGGTTTGCATGCGGTCCGCCGCCAATACGGAAGCGGGAAAAGCCTCGGCGATTTGTTGGACCGCGAGGGCCGCGGTACGCACGAACTGGTGACGTGCTATCACGTGATGCGCGGACCGCGGTCCAAAAGAGCAATTTGGTCCGTCGTGTGGATCGGCCTTAAGATGAGGCCGCGCGACAGCGCGCAGCCGCCACATGCGCAGTTGCAGCCGGAATATAGAAAGCCGCCCCCTGCAGCAACGTTAGGTGCCTCGCGCGCGACGCGAGAGTGCGCGCTTCCTCCCCGCTTTCGTCTCTTTCGCGCGGGCGAGATGAAGCATCGATCGTCAGCTCCCCTTGCACGCTTTTGCTAGCACATACGGCGTAAGGAGCCCGGCGACGGCGACACCAACGGCAGAAATGCGCTTGGAGTATCCGTATGATTGCCATCGCAAGATAAAGCAAGTTTACTTCGAAAGATAATTGCAAGCGATAGCAAGTGCGCACCTATCAACGAGAACGCCTTGGGCGCCGGCACAATGCCCTCTGGACTATGCCTAATTGCGCGTGAACCCCTAGTGCAAAAAGCATTACAGAAGCTCCTCTGCGTGCTTTCGTACTCGCGCAGCACAGTACAGAGGAGGTTCTCGCTCATCCTGATTCAAACCGCCCGAGCTCGACTTAGTATACACGCATTACAAAAACAAAAAAAAACAGTTGCCACCCCATTTTAGTCCGTGAAGATGGTCGACCAGCGAAGCTGTGTCGTTCACGAGCCAACTCTCACCGACGCTCGCGGTAGGCAGGTTCATCCTCAGGAGTGCGCACTACTCGTGATCTTCCCATAGCAGTAGCTAGGATGGAATGTGCGGAACCACTAATTCAAAGCTCCGTATATAGGCGCCAGGCCCACCACTGGAGATGCGGGCGCTGCAATGATTTTGACGATTGGTTGGATTGGTTTGGCGATTGACGTAGCTGAAAGAATTTCGTGCTGGCACAAGGAGTACCGGCAGCCACATGCTCCTTATCGCGTTTCAATCAATCACTGGGCACTTTACGCTGACCACAAACCGCCAGCATAGCATTTGTTTCTTTCGCAGCAGGGTGGAATATATCGTTGATAAATTCGATGCCGACCTGGCTCCATCGCCGAAAATACACCGTGTGACAACCGTATGATTCCCGTATAAGATAGCATTCTCACTGGGGGAAAGCTGTCACTCCAACCCCTTCGCTAAAAACGGTCACGTGACCCGTTTTTAGCGAAGCCCGACAACGACGACACAGGGTCCGCATAAACAGCTTTGCGGTCAAAACACGCGGAGGCGACATGGCACTAGACAGCCCGCCAGACTAATGCTGATGAGCGACAAAAACAGCGCCCTGGCCGACGCGAAGGCGTCTCACGACACTAGCGCATTGAGGAAAGCCGGCAGCGACATTACCGGCGTCGTTTCTCAACGGTGCACGAGGGCAACACCGATGGGAAAACGCCGGCATTTTTCTGGGCCCAGTGAAAGGCTCACAAAGATGTGGCTTCAAAGTTTGCACTGTCCGTTCCCCTCATCCCAGCACGTGCACAACGGTGCGGTATGCCCACTCCTGCTAGTGTTTGCACACACAACGCTCACGCCAGCAGTGGGAGCCACAACGCTGCTGTAGCTCCGGCAGAGCCAATTGAGCGCAGCGTAAAAGTGCGGCTTCGTCGCTTTTGCAGCAAAACGCACTGCGCGCCTCTCGTGATGGTCTGATCCATGAACGTGAGGTCTTCGCATGCACGTCATATACCATGCCAGCGCGACGGCAATTGCTGTCGCAATACAAAGTGAGTACGAACTGCACAACCAACGAATAAAAATGGCGATCAAACCAATAAAACGGCATCCAAAAAGTGAGATAGAACAGGCAGGCAAACAATACATGGCCGAGTACAAAGAAAGCCTCAAAGAAAACTTAAATATATCAACTGAAGTAACCCCCCGCATACGGCGTCGAGCAGCCTCTCTCATCTGAAGGGCAAAAGGGCGAAAAAGAAAATAAATAAAACGGCAGAAAGCGTGATTCCGCGGGAGTACAGAGATTGTACCGGAAAGATTGGCGACGTTCGTAGCCTTAATCCTCTTATCTGCCGACGCCCGTTTCGGATCCGTTTTTCTCCGAGGAACCATGCCACAATTTGGTAGCACGGCGCCAGCATGTCCACCCCTTCCGTTAGTCGCATTAAGCTGAAGCGCGCAGCGTCAGAGCACGGTGTTATTTCCAATATCTCGTATTGAGTGCATCGGTCGAAGCGGATCCAAGAGTTCACAGCGTCTCAGACTGTGCGACAACGTAAATTAAAGAGTAATTGTAATAAGAGCAACAAAAAAATATCACGTGGAAGCTCCTCTGGGAGTTGTCTAAGTATATGCGCAAGCATTGTACCACTTGCTCATCTCCAAGCAGCCCGGTGTCATTATCAGGGTTATGAAACTTGATACGACCGGTATGAACAACAGCCCTGCGGCAACACGAACTGCTGCGGACGGCGGCGCAAGGTGAATTGTTGAGGCAGGCAAACTACTGTATGCGGTGGCGCCAGATGCGCTGATGACGCTCCCATCATTATAAGCTGGTATAGGTCTTGAGCACCTTATCCATCCGCTTCGAACCATTATGCACTAGGCACGGACGATATCTTGAACGCGACCTGCGATGCAGACAGAGAATTCTGACTGCTGATAGCTTTGCACGCCGTGTTCTCGGCGCTTCGTTCGTGTGCAAGCGACAGACAGCCCGAAGGTAAAGCCGCTCGCTGCTGCGGGCTCAGTCTTTATTGTATGCGTGATTCCAAAGAACGTATGCACTTTTCGCTTCACTTTGCTGAGTGCTTGAAGCCTGTTTCACCTCCGCCGCGGGTCGGCCCGGTATTGCACAATCTCCAGGATCGCGGCCCACAGTTTTGTCTTACGTGACGGACGGTTCTTTCGTCAAGTAAGCGTAGAAATGTTTACGCATTTAAAGGGTATGAGAATAAGAACTAAGCAGTCTATTAATGCCCTACCCATCCTGCATTAAACTAAAAAATTAAATTGTGGGGTTTTACATGCCAAAACCACTTTCTGATTATGAGGCACGCCGTAGTGGAGGGCTCTGGAAATTTTTACCACCTGGGGTTCTTTAACGTGCACCTAAATCTAAGTACACGGGTGTTTTCGCATTTCGCCCATCGAAATTGCATTAAACTACTAACAGATTCATACAACTGTACATAAACTGTGCACACATGTTCAAAAGTGTACAGACACCCTCCGTGGTAGCTTAGTGGCTATGGTGTTGTGCTGCTAAGCACGAGGTCGCGGGGTTGAGTCCCGGCCGCGGGGCCGCATTTCGATGGGGGGCGAAATGCGAAAACGCCCGTGTCCCGTCCATTGGGGGCCCACTGAAGATCCCTAGGCAGTCAAAACTTATCCGGAGTACCCACTGCGGCGTGCTTCATAATCAAATCGTGCTTTTGGCACATAAAGCCCAAAGAATTCAATTCAATAAAAAAAAATGTACAGAGCACGGATTCAGACAAAAAAAGAACTGAAGTTTTTCGAAGCTTAGTTACGAGGTATAAAATTGACAAATTACTTCGGTCCGAGCTTCACCACACAAACATGACAATGCTCTCAATTCTCTCCTGTGCATATCAGAAACGAAGAAATAAAGTTTTTGAGAACCTGCGGACGGTTCGCTTCTGATAAAGAGTTTAGTTTCAGTGTCCTTTCACGTACCTTAACGTACTACAATTTTCTGTACCGTTAGGTGAGCCACTGCTTTGTCTCATCATTATTACTCACAGTATGTATAAAATCCTCCATCTAGTTCACTGGTTTAACCTGTGTTCCGTTTACAAATTCAGCGTGTGTCGAGTGCTTCTAATCATGTAAACTTACAATACATAAGTTGTTCCTCGCCATTGCAGCCGTAAAAGGAGAAGTAAAAAATATTTCATTTCAACTTCGAACGTTATAATCTAGATCCTTCTTTCGAGCTATAGTCGAGTGAACTACGGAATCAGCACAAGCTCCAAATTTCAAAAGATCGCCTGTACCCAACCTCAAACAATAGAAGTACAAAATGGACGAAAAATAGAAAGACAGGAAGAAAAAATGCATCCTCAGCTGCATGGCGCCAGCCACCGCCACAGCGTCAGCATTGCACTGCAGCGAATTAACTGGAATAACGAAGACTGCAAGCACGCTGTTCTTCTCCTCTCTCCGGAGGAAGATGACGAGAAGCTCGGTAGCCGACGGTGGGAAAGAATGCAGCATGTGCAAAGCGTTGCAGCAGTTTTCATAGCGTGTACTGCGTTTTTGTATGGGTATACATGCTTGGTTTGTTTATGTGTCCCATACTGTTCCATTCCATATTTATCTGTTTTGATTGTTGTGACGCAATCGTTCCTTTATGTAAGGCCTTCTGAGCATGAAGGTACCCGAATAAAAACGAAGCAAAACTCACGAGGACTTGGGAGTTACAAGAGCTGGTTCTCGTACATACCTGCAAAAGGACATCGAAAAGCAGTTAAGCAAGGCAGAGAAGGTTGTACAAGTGTATATAAAAATACTAATAATTAAAAAAGAACAACAAATAGCGCCACCAGAAAGGAACTAAAAAGACCATCTGAAACCGTTGCATTCAAATTTGACCGCTCCAACATCTCATGCATTGAACGCACATACAAAGACATCAAGTACGCCGTAGCGCAAAAGGCAGACAGCTGGCGACAGAAAAGACGGGGACGCGGTGCTACTAAGAACTGAATTATTTAGTGCACGTTATCGATACCGTCACATTGTCGTGACGGCGTAGATTAACACGCTGTCAAATGCGTAACTTCAAACGGTTAACCGGTTAACTGTTTATTGCGCGAACCTGTGCCCAGCAAAACAAGGGGCAGTCAAAGGTGAACGATAGCGGCGAGCACAGTTGACGATCGTCGAAATCTGATCTGCGGGTCAAGCGCATCGGCTTTTATACACGACTCGTCTAAGGTTGCAGAGTAATCGCTGGTGCCGGCGTGCATTCCAGGAAGTACTACACTATTCGCGTAGCCCATACAGATTACACAAATTTCGGTGACACAGATAGCGGATAGAATCATCGATGACAGTCAAGAAATTCCCGATACATGCAGGCGCGTCCTGCGCTGAGCCACAACGTTTAACATTGATTAGCCGGTGAAAAGCGGTCACTCGAGAAAGGCAAACAAGTAAATGTGTCTGATATATATATATTGCGAAACAACAGAAAGAAAGCACACAAGCAGAACAACCCAGCAATTCATTCGTCACAAGCTTCTACCACGATAAAAAACAGCGTTTCTTTTTCCGTCAAGGAAATCGAAAGACAAGAGACACAATTTTCGCTAGCAAACAAGGACAAATACGAACACACAGTCACTCACGCTAACAAGCACATTACGGCATGCAGGGCCAGTATAATAATAATAATAATAATAATAATAATAATAATAATAATAATAATAATAATAATAATAATAATAATAATAATAATAATAATAATAATAATAATAATAATAATAATAATAATAATAATTCCCATCGTCTCTTACACGACTTGAAGGCGAAAGCCCACGTGCGGATGCATTAATGACGGACACATGAAGTGCATATCCCCCTTAATTCGCTTAGTCTAATTAGCTTCGACACCCCTCGATCTTAATTCGATTAGTGTACTTCGCTTAGTCATCCCTCTTAATTCCAAAGGTCGTGCGTTCGACTCCCACACTAGGTCGTGTGTTCAAGTGCCCCAATTAACTTCGCCTCCATTAACACCATAGGTCATGGACTCGACTTCCACTAAAGGTCTAGAGCACTTATAGCCTTTTCGCACCTTTGGCGTCGTCGACGCGTTTTCCCTCAAGGTCGACTGACTACGGAGACATATGAGGTCTTGGCCTTCATAAATCAAATGCTCACTATAGCACCCAGGAACAGCTGCAGAGCCTTCGTACTGGTGCACTTAAAATGTAATACGCGAGGCAAAGGTACTAAGACAAATGTTGTACGAGAACAATGTGAGATCGTGAAACAGAAAAAAAAATAGGGAAACACAATACGAGGAGGGCGGACGTAAAAGGGAGTTGATCATAGATATAACATAATAATAACAATAACAATAAGATGATTGCAATGAGCAGTTCCACTGCGATGTACTCCTTTACATCTGACCTACCAATCCCAGCAGTGGAAACGAACAAACGCTTACATAAGCAAAGTTCAATATTGGACTTCAGTTGAACGTCCCTGTGCACTCTATGCTCAGTAACTGTTGCCACTTCGTGCACGTGCAAACGAACAAAATGATGCGAATGGGAGGTTCGCGTTATCGGCGACATGGTGAGTTTCGTAACTCTCCGTGGCGTCAGATGCACGAAAACTCCAAAGTTGCACACCTCGACAAAAGAGCATACAAAAGGAATTGCATTAGTTTGAACTTCGGTTTCAACGGACGCATGCGGTGTAAACGATCAATCATTGCGCGTTACACAATGATGAGGACTAAGCTTACTCATGACGAGTGACAGCGTCGTTGACAAAGATATACGGACAAGAATATTTCCTTCTATTTTTTTTTAAAGCTTGTCCGTCCTTAATGTTATCAAGCCGAAACCATGATCGAAACGCGTTCCAAGCGGTTGTCGCTTGATAGAAGCTCTGGCTCGAGCCCAAGCGAATCTGATGTCGGTTAAGTGCAGCACTGTTCCCTGTGAGCGACAACACCACAGCAAGAACAGCTATACGAAGACTGTTATATTACTATTTGCAGAGCGCCTAACTAAACTCGAGACTTAACGAAAATCACCAGGGTTGTTGCACAAATACTCGTCTCTCCTTCACCTCCTCCTCCTCCTCGTCATTTTTTGTTGCTGTTTTTTTTTTTACCCCTTTCCATGTTCCCATGTGCGGAGTAGTAGAATAATTTCTCTTCCTTCGCCGCAGTCCTATTTCTTCCAGCCATCACTATATTGACACGAGTAAAATTTACGCTTAAAAATGATGAAAAGAAAGCACGTCATAAGGACTTCTGCAAGCATGCGCAGATACAATTTTGAAGCCTATATTTACCTTGTTGAGGGGTTCCAGTGTATATCGGGAATTATCAATACTAGAACCATCGAGTCTAGGATTCAGACTGTGGAACAGAGACAGATTTCACAAATCAGTAAGTCGCGTGCATCTATATAAAGGAGATAAAACGTAGGCATTATGCACTGCTTTTAAGTACCAAATACGTTTTCCATAAGACTTTCGAAAGACTCATGCAGAACAAAATTTAGCGTAAAACTTTAGCTAACCAGTTACGTCTGTGCCCCGCTTGGTTGCTCTATTAAGGGAAACTTGGAGGTTCGCGATATACATTTTTGGTTCAGATCTTTGTTCAATTCCTTTTATTTTTATTTCCATTTTATTTTTATTTTTTTCAAGTGCGCCGAAATCGGCATATCAGGAACCTAAGAGACTTTGTACACCTGGCTCTCAACGAGCAGGCTTATGTGTGTTTCGCGGTGCACGTGTGTGAAAACATTTATTGGAATGAGGTCCGGAGGCTCGACTTCTTAAGTCAAGGCGGGCCGCTCCCACGTTGGCACTGTCAGGCCAAGCCTTTCAGCGACATCATGGGCCCTCTGGACGGCCCTTAGTTGGCCCTGAAACAATGGCCTTTGAATCCTTTTCTCCCACTGTGTCCATTCTTCAATGAGGTTGGGGAGAGTCGCGGGGCACCCCGACAGCATATGTCTGATTCCACTGATGCCATTACAATCGTTGCAGTCCATCATAATCTCCCTCTCTGGATATATTTTATTAATGGTGTACGGTGTGGGATATGTACCTGTTTGCAATAAGCGCAGTGAGACTGCCTGAGCCCTGTTCGCGGCGTCCAAATATTTTGTTCGTTCGTTTCTTTGTTTCTTCAGGATTTCTTCGTTTTACTGTATTACTTTTCGTTTAAGATAGATGACGTCTCGTTTATTGACAGAGATAACAAAAATGAACTAGCAAGCGCAAGCGTACTTTATGATTTTCTACACCAGTGCGCGCCGACAAAATCACCGCAGGCGACACTGACCAGGAATGAATGAAGCTGACAGGCGCATATGCTGACGTCATCAGCGCTCGTCAAGGCGTGTTACCTGTGCGCGTGTGTTGTTATTTGCTCATCTCTTCATTGCACACCTGTACGTTCATTCATTACACAATCAAATGCACTGGAAAAGTCGGCGACGAACGTTGTGAACATTTGAGATATCATCAGATAAGCAAAATCAATCGTCCTCAAATTGAAAGATATGACTTCGGCTACGTCGTTTCAATGATAAATCAGGTACTGCCTTACTGCGCATCGTGGCCTGGCAAGAAACAAAACGGGGGGAAAAGTAGCAACGGAATGAAATAAAACGCAACACCTTCCTTTCAAATGCAGCGGCAGATGTGCGTTACCGCAGTGCCTCCTTTACACACACACACATATGTATATATATATATATATATATATATATATATATATATATATATATATATATATATATATATATATATATATATATATATATATATATATATATATATATATATATATATATATATATATATATATATATATATATATATATATATATATATATATATATACTGTATATCCCAGCAAACACTGATCGCACCAAACGCCGCCTCCAAGCCCAGACTGCATAGGAGCCGCAGCGAGGTTATATCATCGGCCCGGTCACGGGTAATCTTCCTCGGCGTACGATCAAGGTCACTGACGACAGTGAATAGCAGCAAGCAAAATGAAACAGCCTCCCTCAGTTTTTTTTCTTGCATCCCAGCCCACATATATATATATATATATATATATATATATATATATATATATATATATATATATATATATATATATACATATGGCATGTCTCTGATCATAAGATTACTTTATGTGCTGTACCTGCTCATAATACATTTTCTTCCCAACCACGCATCACTTACCCGGACTTCAGTAGAGCAGACGATACGAGTATTATTGACTACTTATCTAGCGAATTTACCGCCTTTGAAGAACTTTCAATACGTTGCACTACAAACATCGAAACATTGTGGCATGGTTTCAAAAAAATTATGTTTCATTGTATTTCTAAGTATGTACCTTCTAAAGTAAAAAAAACGAGAAAGCACAATCCCTGGATCTCACGTGACATCATTCATGCCAAACGTAAAGTCAAACGTCTGAAAAAATCAATGAAACTAGCACCTAAACGTTCATCTCGAAGTAATCTTACTCTGGCTATCCAAGACATGAAATCTAAAATAAAGACAGCGAAGTCAAACTTTTACACAAACAAACTTCAAGGATTTCTAAGAAATTCACCAAGCAAATTCTGGAACTACCTTAATCCTAAGGCATCAAGTGATCCCCAAGTGTCGCCCGAAACTAGCAAACAAAGCGCTAATTCACTAAATAACTACTTTTCTTCTGTCTTCACATCTGACGATGGGAAACTACCCCAAATTGACATCACCGTTAACAGCAGACTAAGCCCCCTCACCGTCACGGAGGCCGGAGTACTGAACCTTCTCCTAAACCTGGACACAAAAAAAGGGCCAGGCCCGGATAAAATACCCAACGCTTTCTTGAAGTGATACGCAGAATGGATGACGAAGTACCTTTGTATAATATTTAACAAATCATTATCATCACCTGTTCTTCCACAGGATTGGAAATCCGCAAAAGTTGTCCCAATACATAAGTCAGGCTGCAAAGACGACCCGTCCAACTTTCGGCCGATTTCGCTTACGAGTACCGTGTGCAAACTTCTAGAACACATCATACTAAAACATACAACCGTTTTTTTAGACAAGGAGAGTATCATATCACCATATCAACATGGCTTTAGCAGAGGCCTTTCTACAATCACTCAACTACTGGAACTAACCCACGACATATCATTTAATATTGACCAACACAGACAAACAGACCTCATTCTACTAGATTTCTCGAAGGCGTTTGATCGGGTATCACACAAAAAGCTCATAAGGAAACTTGAGGCTACGTTAGGTACAGGCCCCATAATCGACTGGATTTGCGACTATCTTACTAACCGTACCCAGTTTGTGGAAGTGAATGGACAGATTTCCCAGACAGCCCGGGTAACATCGGGAGTCCCCCGTGGAAGCGTTCTGGCTCCCCTTTTATTTCTAATTTTTATTAATGACCTACCCGCAAAAATCACAGGAAACATTAGGCTATTTGCAGACGACTGCATCTTTTATCGAAATATTAACTCGTATGATGACCATATAACATTAAACAACGACTTGAAAGCTGTGTCTAACTGGTGTGCCCACTGGCAGATGACCATCAATACTAAGAAATCTGCTGTTCTTTCAATCACCAGAAAAAAAAAATAACTCGAGCTTTATACCGTTAACGACGTGCCACTAATACGAGTTCATGAACACAAGTACCTCGGATTAACGTTAACACATGACTTCAGATGGAACTCCCATATCAATAATGTCACAGCAACTGCAATGAAACGCCTTTTCTTTCTTGGAAGGCACCTGAGACTAGCACCACCCGATACAAAACTTCTGGCTTACAAAACTTTCGTCAGGTCAGTCCTTGAGTACGCAAATGTTATCTCGTTTCCACACACTAAACAACTAATTAAAAAACTAGAAGGTGTACAAAGGAAAGCTCTACGGTATATATACAATAAACATAAATTAACAGACTCGCCCACCGAACTACTTAACAAAGCCGGAATCCTAACAGTACAAAACCGAGCTGTACTAGCCCGTTCTAAACTTATGTACCAGATTTTACATAACAAGCTTAATATTGATACCTCTAGATATATCTCCAGAAATGAAACACGGCCGACGCGGCATAAAAACACACAAACACTCAATGAGCATTCTTTTCATACCGATTGCTTTAAGAATTCCTTCTTTCCTTTAGCGATAAGAGAGTGGAATAAACTTAGTAAATCCATTAGTAACAGCTCCTCACTAGATACATTTGCTAATTCAGTGGAAGAACGCCTCCTTGCCTTACAGCTCTGACACATAGCCAGGTTTGTTACCGATCTTCATAGCCTAACACTTTAATCTATGAGTGTTCCTTTTGTATGATGCATCATACGCATGACTGCATCCTGTTTGTCATGTTCATTAGGTATTGTATATGACATGTGCTTTCAGGTGTTTTTTTTTTTCTTTTTCTTGTTTGGTTTCTTGTTTTCTCAGATTCTTCCTTGTTATAGTATATTGTGCCCAAATATTGCATTTGTGATGAACTACTTATTTCTTTTGTTTAGTGAAACCAAAACCCTTGCAATAACACAGTTATGATTATATAATCTATTTATATTCTTTGTTCGCAAACACCACCCTATGTACTTGCCCTTCCTGTTATAATCCCATGAGGGAGTGACAGTATGTGAAAATAAATAAATAAATATATATATATATATATATATATATATATATATATATATATATATATATATATATATATATAGCCGACAACTTCGGTAACGTGACGGATGATGGCGCGCGGAGCGCATCATTTCGCAGCGCAGCATTTTATTTGAATGAGATAGTACAAAGCTAGTAGAAAGTTGCTGATGTGCGGTACAGTCTCCAAAGAAATAGAGAATGGCAATATCATAGGGTGAAAAGAAAAGAAAGGAAACAAGAGACATAACAAGTGCATAAAGCAAACGCGTAACGAAACAACAGAATTTTAAGTGAAGATGCTGCAATTAGCTGCAAAACACTTTTTTTTAAATTTTGCTGCCAAAAATACTTCTATTGCAAATATGTCCTCCAACTTTGATGCGGAACTGAGCACTTGAAATACTTCAAACATGACGCCAAGGTCGGCTCCCCTCTATAAAAGCTGGCCTGGCCACATAGCGGTTGGACACGGATCCGTCTTCTAAAGCAAAACGAGCAAAAAGGATTTTTTTTTCTTCTATAATTGAGATTGATGGCTTCGTAACTGATTTAGCTTCTCCGAGTTTTGAACACTCAGAAGTAGTGGCATTACTGAACGATAGCGGCAGCGCGCTTGTTCGTGCGCCGGCGACGTTTTTCAGCGAAATTGAAATACGTTAAAGTTTTCAATACAAACAGACTTGTGCTCACACGCAACACAAAGAAGACACGAATAACTCATCTGTCGTCAAACCTAAAGAAAAAGCGTTGAATCCGCGGAAACCGGTAGGCTATCTCGCAACAAGTACCCAGTCAAGCCACGCACACGAAGGCACGCCCCACGAAGAACGCTGATGCCTCACTCAATTACTTAAAGGCAATACACAGAAAACAGCTAGGATGATTGCCAGGAAGGATATTGCAAAGGAATGACTGGTAAATGATGTGGGAAAGGATGCCTCTGGTGAATATTTGGCTTGTTGGTTCATAGCTGAACGCTTAAACGCAACTTCTGGAAAGCCCTCTTTTGGCTGACAAAAGGAATATTGTCTCCGCAACTAACATTTTCAGAGCAGGATGTTGCCCCGTTGCTGTAAGTTGTGCAATGCATCTACGGAATTCAAGCACTTATGTCAGCTTACCTGATCTTTGTTCAATAAAAAAATTGCCCTTTCCAAATTGCTCTGACAAGGGGATGTCATTTTTGAAAGAAAAAGAAAAAAAAATATTTTGAAGTGATTTAGAAAGGAAGTATTCGTCTCATAGTTCCGTGAAAATCACATTTTGTGAAGAATATCTGATAAATTTAAACGGACTAATTGGGCAAATAGTTTGTTTTAAATATTTCTTGACCAAAGAACTAATATATATATATATATATATATATATATATATATATATATATATATATATATATATATATATATATATATATATATATATATATATATATATATATATATATAAAAGATTACGATTCCAAGGCTTTGCAATATTTCTAGATAAAACAATAAAACATTGTACGCGTAACGAGAAATGCCTTTACTAAGCACCTGCAAATGTTAAGAAAATTTGTTTAGAGGACTTCCAGAAAATAATAAGAATCTCTGACGTCCCACATGTGCCTACGATCCCCCCTTGAGTGCCAAGGAGCCAAAGCAACTTTAAGGTGGCTGGCCGGAGACATTTTCTTCGTTCTATTAGATGGGCTACACAGATTCCTCTCCCACGAAATGCCGACCTTTCACACCAAGAAACTCGCATAACATTCGATAGACGTACGGTATCTTCCAGACTTGAGTATTCCGTCAATAAACTACAGCTCAGACATGTGTTGGATACTTGTAGGTTGTTTTTCACGCCCAGATGGTTGCCAAATGCAACAAGCCGGACACTTTTCTCAAACGCCGCCGAAGAAAAAAAAAATCTGCAGTGATCATGCATTTGTTATTATTTACGTGTCCTCTTCACAAGCGGACCACAGCGTGCATGTTATCATACTCACGCATTCACGAAATCCATTCTGTCCACAACTATCTATGGCATATGCGACTGTACACGCTCTGGCATACATTACGCGTAATTAACACAGTGATCAATCGCGCTAGTTAGTGTTGATGATTCGTTGTTATTGCGCTATGCACGGTGCATCTACACTAACGGGGACAAGACGGACACTCACTGAGAACGTATAGACGCAAACTAACAGGCAAAAGCGCGAAGAAGTGGCGCTTCTTGGCGTATATAGCTTCTTCGCAGAGTCGAGTACATAAAAGCGCAAGAGCAAGCTTGCATCGAGCCAACGAAATATGTCGCCGCCAGCGCAACTGCTCCCAAACGCTCGCGCGTCCTTCGCTCTCCGCACCTCCGTACATTTCCTCATGCAGCGTCAATACGGCCTCATCACGTTCCCGCCGCGCTCCATATGCGTGGATTCCACGACGCGGCCCGTTCTGCTCGACGCCCGTACTACATACTTTGCTGCCGAGACGCACTCGTCCGATAATTGCTTCGTTCGCCGTGCTGTGCACCGCGGCGCCTTCGCATAACGGTTCGCTCGGACGCGAGAGGAGAGACTATTCACGTAACGGCGCCGGCAGTGGCTCGAGCACACGTGGTAAACATCATCTGCCTGTGTATACGCAGGAAAGATAACCGATGGTCATTAAGGGTTGCGGACTGGATCCCAAGGGAAGGGAAGCGTAGCAGGGGGCGGCAGAAAGTTAGGTGGGCGGATGAGATTAAGAAGTTTGCAGGGACAACATGGCCACAATTAGTATATGACCGGGGTTGTTGGAGAAGTATGGGAGAGGTCTTTGCCCTGCAGTGGGCGTAACCAGGCCGATGATGATGATGATGATGATGATGATGATGATGATGATGATGACGACGACGACGACGACGACGACGCAGCTCGCTCTGTTCGCATCGACGAGGCGCTCGCGCTCGCAAGCAATCTTTCTTTCGCGCACAAGCGTGGCGTGCACTGTGCAAGACACAAACCATGGGGCAGCAGCAACGTACGCAGGAAACCAGCATTTCGGAATTCCGCGTGCAGCGAGGTAACGGTGAGCCTTTGGCCAAATAAACTTGCGGTCGAGTATCCTATGGGTCTAATAGTGCGCAAAAAAAAAACATTTATATGTTGTTTGCATGTTCACATGTGACACGCAAAGTGCGCATTTACGTTTTTACATGAAGTGTGTTTTGTGCTCCACACACAGAAATGTATAACTTTAAGTGCAACTTACGGCAACATTGCTCTGTGAAATTGTGGTTACCGGCAGGGAAAAGTGTGTTGATAATCTTGGAGCTCCTATATTATTTCACTACAGCCGCTCGCCATTCACATTTCCCCGTGAACTTCAGAGGGCTATGTCTGTGGGAAAAACTGGAAGCCATCCAGGGCTGTTGTTTGTAAAAATCGGAAGCCTCTTCAACGCCGTGAAGTAAAACACCTTGCACGCATCGTGCTGGAAATTAGACAAATAAATAGGGAATCCTGAAGGATGAAAACACCACATGCACTGTCAGAGAGATTCCCGGCATTAATTTAATGGTACCAGGGAGATCCGAAAAGAGAAGAAGTAAAGGAAGAGAAAGTCAAGCGATTTCTCTTTCTTTACACCACATTTGTTTTGCAGAGAACTAAAATCATTGTGTGTCGTTGCAACCTGTCCAAATGTGAAGCAGACGCCAACGTCTAACTTCAGAATGTACACTCACGCTCATGTATCGCATACGCGACGCGTTCTTAGAGCCTTTGTCGTCATGGGAAAACCTCGTTAAAACCAAGGCGAGGAACATATATGTGAGGCATTAGCTCAAGGAAATCACCGTGAAAAAAAAAAAAAAAATAATGACGAATACACAGCCAGGCACGCAACATACAGGATAAAGCGACGTCTATATGCGAGACAGCGCAGGTGAATAATACAGAAATACAAAGAAGCGAGTCCCATTCGCGGAGTTTCCCTGATTATCTAAATTTTTGTGGAAAACAGCATTACGAATGAATAACAGACTGAAGCAATATAGGACGGGGCTGCAAAAAATTTTACAAATATACACATATTACCCCCTCCCTCCCTCCCCCCTCCCCCGCATGGAATTCCCAAGATAAAATAAGCGAGAATTACTTTCAGGCAAAAAGCTGAAGCACTGATGGAATGGATAAGAAACAGAGCTGCACACTGCAAGTCCTATCACCTTCTTCAATGTTTTCTGATAGAAGAGCGGTACAATTCCCAACCCCCTTGGAGAGAGAGAGAGAGAGAGAGAATAAAGTGTTATTCTGAGCAAGTGCAGTGTGTGTCCCAGGTGGGCGGCCTCCTTATTCCAAGTAGCCGCGGGCCATGGTGATCTCCCGTGCCCGTTTGAACAGGCTGTGCTGCTTCTTCGGGTTCGGTTCTGATAGCTTCACCTCCTCGGTTAGTGTTTGCGTGTCTACGGTGCCATGTTTTCGTACACATCCCCATAC